>NW_020174549.1:49807-122706 GCF_003031525.2 Neophocaena asiaeorientalis asiaeorientalis
GAAGCTCAGGGAGCCTCAAGGAGCTTGCTGTCAGCAAGAGACCCAGTGTGTGGGGTCTGTGGCATCCTGGGTCCTGTTCTCTCCCTCGGCCATCATCTCTGATCTGGAAGGTTCTTCTATGTCAATGATGGGAACCAAGGCCACACCAGCTTGCTTTTCCTTTCTTTTCTTTTTAGCGTTTTTAAAACGTATTTTATTATACAACTATTACATGGAAACATTTTCATTGTAAAAAACTTCAAAAACTACAAAGGAAGCAAAAGGTCCCCTTGACCACAGACCCAACTAAATGCCAGCTTTCTTCACAAAGTTAACTATTGGACAAACACTCAAGCTTTTTCCCACCCCAGGACCCTTAAATATGTTGCTCCCTTTGCCTGGAATACTTGTTCTTTGTCTCCGAGACTCAGGTTAAATGTTACTTCCTCAGATTGGCCTTTCCTGCCCACTCTACTTGCCCCCTTCCATCCTGATCTGAATGATGCCCCCTAGTCTTTCCTCCCAGTTTCCTGTTCTTTTCTTGTAGGGCACGTATTTCTCTGAAGAGGTGGGATTCTTGGATTAACGTCTATCCTCCACTAGACAGAGGGCTCCTTAATGGCAGGAGTCCTGCCACTTTGTTTACCGATGTGTACCTGGTCCCTTGTACACAGACAGTACACAAAAAGCATCTGTTAAATGTAAGAAGGAGCCAAGACGAGGCCCCAAGAGAGTGGCCCTGTTTGCAGTATAGCGGCAAGACGTGGATAAAGGCCCTGGGTTTGAGCCCTGGGACGCAGGCCTTGGGAACACTGGAATTAGTCACCAAGAGGAGGAATGAACATTCAGCAACTGAGTCAGCACTGGAGCAGTGGGGAGCGGGGCTAGAGTGAGCGCGTGAGGGAAGGAAGCACCATTCGCTGAGTATCCACCATCTGCCAGGCACGTCAGAGGCTCTCAGGTATCATTTCATTATTTCTTCACCATCATTCAATGGGTAAGGATCACTCCCGTTTTGCAGATGAAGAAACAAAGGCACAGAGAGGCACCCTGTCTAAGAGCACAGTCGGTAGAGGAATGAGGCCTTGGCTGCACATGGAATGATGTCTCCACCTTTGGGCAGTCAGGACTGTCCCCAAAGATCCGTGGTCTCTGTCCCCCTCACTGACCGTGTGTGGTAATTCTCAGACCTGTGGACCCGGAGAGCCAAGTCCGATCCTAGTTCAGTCATTCACAAGGTGAGTGACCTTGGGCAGAGTTTTAAAACCTTGCTGAGCTTCCATTTCTTCAGCTTTCAGTTGAAAGCCCCTAAAACTCACTTCACAGTGTCATGATGGGGGTTAAATTTAAATTTAATGAGATCACATACGCAAAGCATTCAGCCCAGTGCCAATGCAGACACACAGTGGGGGTCCCATGAGAAAGGTACTGAGGAAAGGCGTATGCCACCTTCCCCCTATGAAACAGCCCTTACTAAGACCTGGCATGTAAGGGCCATTCCATGACTTTCTTCCTTAAGCCTCCTCCCGATCAAGATGCAGACACACTGCCTCTGCACAGCAGCCAGAACCAGCAAAGCTTTTGAAAAAGACGGATTCTTCCAGTTTGAGATGACGACACGTTTCTAGAATTGTGATGGGAGTAGCTGAGTTAATGCTTGTTCAGCTTGATTTTAAGTCTACAGGTTACTCGTTGAATTACCACTGGGCCGTTCTTCATCGATAACTTTAAGCTTTAAGGAATATGAGAATTCGTTAGCAGAAATGATCTAGGGTTGGATACGCTGGGAGCAAACTTTGACTGAGGAAACTCCACTGCAGCTTGACGACAGCTGCACGTGTGTGAGGGTGGCGGGCGGGACGCTTACCTTGAAGTCCACAGATTAAGGGGACTCAGCAAAAAAACTGTTTTTAAAAGTTTTCTTTTGTAATCCTACATCCCTTTGTTTTAGGTACTTAAAAACAGTACTTCAAAGTCTATTTTTAAAAAACAAACAGTATTTTGATAAGGGGTCTCTAGGCTTCACCAGATGACCAAAGGGACCCACGGCACAATGAAGGGAAGAACCCCTGTGTGAAGGACCAGAGAACAGCTTAAAGGAACCCCGAAGCCTCTATCAACTGGGGACATCCCTGCGCTGTAGGCCTGACTGGGAAGCAGCCGCTGGAAGAACTAAAGGGCTTGGAGGCTAAAACTGCTGCTTCCATCAGCAGGGTGTGCAAGTAAAACTCCTGTGGGCACCCAGGCGCCCCCCCCCCACCCCCGCCGGCTTCCAAACCCAGCACCACATCTAGCACAGCAGGGTGAGGACACACAGGGGTTGCTAAGACTAAACACATAAATTAAGGGAAGGAGACGGGCCCAGCAGGACCCTTCTGGACTCTGGGAGGCCCTGACCAGAGGCTCCGGCCATTAGAAACGCTTCCTCAAGGAGAGGACTGTCATCCTGTCAGCCTGCTCATTACCTTCTCATAATACTGGATGTTCTTGTCGGCCATTCCCATGAGCAGCTGCCGGAAGTCCTGCCTCTTGCTGTTCTGCCACCTCTCCATGTCGGCTTTCAGATCAGCATTGAAACACTCCATCCGATCCTGACATTTCTCCACATTTGCTGGTACCTGGAAGGGGGATGCATACACAGGAGCTTTGTATGTGTAACGCGTACCTCATGCCCCTATGCTCACACATTTGTGAGAGGCCAGATTACTGCCTTAAAATGCCATGGCTCTTTCTCGACTCCGTCTTCGCGGTAGCGGCAGCGGTATCCGTGGTTCAGTCGCCCACATGCAGCTCTTTGTCCGTGCCCAGGAGCTACACACTCTCGAGGTGACCGGCCAGGAGACGGTCGCCCAGATCAAGGCTCATGTAGCCTCACTGGAGGGCATCGCTCCAGAAGATCAAGTGCTGCTCATGGCAGGCACGGCCCTAGAGGATGAGGCTACCCTGGGCCAGTGTGGGGTGGAGGCTCTGAGCACTCCGGAAGTAGCCGGCCGCGTGCTTGGAGGTAAAGTCCATGGTTCCCTGGCCCGAGCTGGGAAAGTAAGAGGTCAGACACCAAAGGTGGGCAAACAAGAGAAAAGAAGACGGGCCGGGCCAAGAGGCGTATGCAGTACAACCGGCGTTTTGTCAATGTTGTGCCTACCTTTGGCAAGAAGAAGGGCCCCAATGCCAACCCTTAAGTCCGTTGTCATCTTGGCTTTCTCTAATAAAGTCACTTAGCCCGATAAAAAAAAAAAAAAAGAAAGAAAAGAAAGAAAACGCCATGAACACACTCCCTCCTCTGGAGGCATTTATTTGTAGGCACAGCCTTGGGTTTCCAGATGTAAGAAAGAATTCTGAAAAGTGCTATCCTGACCCAAACTTTAAAACCCATCCAAGCCAAACAGTGACTTGTGGGGGAAACACCTGCCTGTTTACAAACAGGAAGAAGAAACGCTGTGATTCAGAGTCATATGTCCTTGGCTCCCTTCAGGAGTTACCCATCCAAAAGTGGAAATGTGTGCAGATTTTGCAAGGGTACAGCACTAGTTGGTACTGCGCTGCTATTCTCCTATGCCCCATGTTGAAACTAGAAAAGAGGGTTTTCCATATAACATGAACTGTCCCATTAACCGTGACGTTTTGATGATGCCTATCTCCATTAACCAGAGAATTCACTGCAATAAGACTACTGGCCCACTTTCTAAATCAACTGGAGACTTGTCCACGCAATCCCCAGATAGCAGATAACCAAAACTAAAGAATTAAAATTGGGTAATTCTGGGGAAATGGAAAGAAAGTTGTTTATGCAGGTCAAAAACCGTGAAACGCAAAGAAGAAATATACAGCAGGCTGTTCCTAGTATTTCTTAAGAAGTTTAGAAGGCTTTCTCAAAATGGAACTAGGTCCCCTGAATTTCACAACTCTCACTTTGCTTCGGTGAGCTTCATCCATCCTACACAGCTAGAAAGAAAATACCCAATATTATAAGAAGGTAATGGGAAATGATCACCCTGGTACCCAAAGCACAAAGCTGGCTTCTCTCCTAACACAGGAGCTCCACTGGACTTGGATGGTGTGCGGGAGGAGGGGGGCGGTCAACATGCCCAAAGCTGGGTCACACACCCACCTGCCAAATGCTTTCCCCAAACAAGTGAGGCCTTGTACATTTTGTGTGCTGGGGCCTCTGATCCCAAATGTAACCGTCAAGGTCAATCTCTACCAACCAGGGAAGTTTTATACCCAGACCTTATGGGCAGGAGCTGACCCAGAAACACCTCAGGCAAGGCCAAGCCTGAGGGAGCCAACGCCTTCAGGGCTTCCAAAGTGCTGAGGGCACTTAGCCGTCTGCCACCTAGACCATTTGGCCATGGCTGCAGTACACAGGAGCAGGGAAAGTGGAGCCGCCTAGGTGAGGGGATTCAAATGTGCCTGGCACAGGCACTAAACTTGGGAGAGACAAGGATGAGTCAGGGAGGAAAGTATACAGTCAGGCATCCTGGGAGACTTGAAAGCAAGGAACTTTGGGGAATTCCCTGGCGTCCAGTGGTTAGGACTTGGTGCTTTCACTGCCATGGGCCCAGATTCTATCCCTGGTTGGGGAACTAAGATCCCACAAGCCGCTCAGCATGGCCGGAAAAAAAAAAAAAAAAAAAAACCAATAACAAGGAACCTGTTTTTGGGGGGTGGGGGTAGGGGAGCGTTCTCCAAAGCACTTAAACTTCCGGAAGAAATTTTTAAAAGGACTCGATTTTCCCTCCTGATCTAGGACTGAAGTCACTTTGCCTTTCCCTGCTGATTGACCTGTTGCTGTTGGCCACCTTGGGGGAAACCAAAGTGTAAACAGGAGTGCCCTGGCTTTGCCTCTCCAGAGCCATTCCCTGACAAACAGCCCAGGAACCAGCCTCAACAGGCACCCAGCGAACCAGTCTCTGCGCTGACCTCCCTTCCCTCCCCGCAGGCACAGTCCAGTTCCCTTATTCCTCTCCTGGCCACTGCTCATTTTAGCATCTGGGGAAAAGTGCCCACGATCAACTTCCTGTTTAGTTAACTATTGCAGCAAGGAGGAGAGCAAAGCTCTGAGAGGAAAACCTCCTGGGACACGGTGAGAAGAGAGGAGCTAGGCTCTCTGATTCCAAGGAGTGCTCACCTAGCAAAGACTCCTGGGTCTGGTCTGCGGATGGAAACTCTGGACTGCATGATTGCCTGAGCCTCGATGTGGGAAGTATTTTTTAGCTTATCATTTTCCCAACACACTCCACGCTGGGCACAGAGGGAAAGTGCTTAGGTCTCAGCAGGCAAATCTTATCTCAAGTCACCCAGTCTAGTTGGGAAGAAAATGAACATGACTGGACCCTGCGGGGAGGTTTCGAGCGCTTTCACTTCACTTGGAGCCTGTGATACGCACACCGTGAGGAGCAGCTGGAGGCTGAGGACAGCCTGGATGGGGGAGCTGGCTTCCCCGAAGAGGCGACTCTTCAAAGATGATGGAAGTGGGGCCTGTGACTCCAGAGGGATGGTACGTGCAAGTGACAGAGATGAGACGACACCTGGACCCACCTCAGGAACAGCCAGCTCAGAGGCCACAGAGCCCTCAAAGGCAGAGAGAGAGAGAGAGAGAGAGAGCCCCAGCTGGCGGGGAGCAGATGAGAAACCTGGGGCTCTCCCTGAAGGCCAGGGGTTCTGAGGCCCATTTAACTCAGGCGTCCTTTTTGGAAAATAGAAACGCCTTGTGCTTCCTCTTACTATAGAGACAGTTCTAGAGCCAGACTTCCAGGGTGTGACTACTGCATCTACCACTTCCTAGAAGGGTGACGTTGGGCCTCTCCATGCCTCAGTTTCTTTTTCTGGATAATACCCTCCACCTTATAAGGTTGGAATGAGGTTAGATGAGGCAGTACATGCTTAAAACTCCTGGTACCTGGCATGTGTTAAGCGCTGAACCAATTATTTGTTAGTTCTGATCAGTATCAATATTGTAAAGCGCTGTTCACAAAAGATAATCTATCATTTGCATAACCCCTCAAGTCAAGAATATTTTACTGAACTTTATTCCATGTCACATCAGAAGGTTTCTTTTTTATTTTCCAAATATAAAATATTATAATACTATTAAACATGTTCTTTCAAACTTCATGCCACCCTTCACCCATGCTACCTCACCCCAAGATTTCACCAGAGATGAGAGATGAGTCAACACCAAACTATACTGGCCTGTGATCACCCTCAGTACCCTGGAGCCAGGGTAATGGCTGAAATACCAGAAGGGACAGATCAGACCAACCTGGTGGAGACAGAACTGACAGATTTGGCAACCAACAGCACACAAGAAATAAAACATAGGAAGTCAGAGAGGAGACTAAAGTTTGGGTGGCAGTAGTCCACCATACGGCTCACGGTAAAGGACAGGTCCACAGACCAGATAAAGGAGGTAGCTGCAGCCATGGGAAGGGTGAGACCTCCCTCCACAAGAGGGGGCTGAGACAACTCAACAACAACAAAAACAAATAACCCATTTTAAGATGAGTAAAGGTCTCAAACAGACATTTCTCCCAAGAAGTTATATAAATCGCCAACAAGCACATGAAAAGATGCTCCCTATCACAAACCCTTAGGGGAATGCAAATCAAAACCACAATAGGCTACCACCTCACATCCATTAGGACGGCTACTGTTAAAAAACAAACAAACCAGAAAATACAAGTAATGGCAAGGATGTAGAAAATTGGAACCTTTGCACACGTGGAAGAGAGTATGGCAGTTCAACAAAAAATTAAAAGTAGAATTACCGTATGATCCAGCAATTCCACTTTTAGGTATATATCCAAAAGACTGAAAGCAGGGCCTCAAAGAGATATCTGTACACCCACGTTCACTGCAGCATTATTCGCAAAAGACGTAAGATGGAAGCTACTAAAGTGTTCGTCCACAGATGAATGGATAAATAAAATGTGATATACACCTACAATGTAATATCATTCAGCCTTAAAGAGGAAGAAAATTCTGACACATGCTACAACATGGATGAACCTTGAGGGCATTATGCCAAGTGAAACAATCCAGTCGCAAAAAAACAAATACTACTTCATTATAACTACCTATAAGTGATACCCAGAGTAGTCAAATTCATAGAAACAGAAAGTAGGAGAATGGTGGTTGCCAGGGACCAGAGGGAGGGGAAACAGGGCTTTGTTGTTCAATGAATATGGAGTTTCAGTTCCATAAGATGAAAGGAATTCTAGAGACTGGCTGCAACAATAATGTGAATTTACTATAACACTACTGAACTGCACAGTTAATAATGGTTAGGATGGTAAATTTTACGTTTTGCGTATTCTGCCATGATTAAAATTTTTTTTTAATATATCGGGGAATAAAAGAGGGGGGTAAGGAGGGGAGAGCCAAAGGGTAGAAAAACTCATGGAAAAGCCTACATGTGTAGGCTTAATAAAGGAGTCAGCAAAAGTTACTAAGAAATATGGGCACAGAAGCAGGAAGTGAGTCAGAGACAGCAGAGCCATAGAAGCACAAGGGTGGAGGAGGTTAGAAGAGGGAGGAGATGGGAGGGCTTAAAAAGAAGAGAATAAGAGAGATTGCGTGAGCTGCCTGAAGTGACCAGCTGCTGAAGTTGCCCAACCCTGCGGAGAGGAGGGCTGCTGGCAGCAGGTGCTTGGGCTTGCGTTCTTCTCACTTTTGTTTCTTTCTGGATGGTGTCTTTGTGACAATCGATTCACTGACTAGTAACACCCTGCATCCCTTCCTAACTCAATGTTCTGATTTTTTGACTGAGGTACTGTTATCGAGTTATGCTACCTTGTACCTGGAGCAGATAGAGATGGGACTATCCGATGCTAACGGTCAGGTGTTGCTGATCACAAGATACCAAGAAGGGAAAAGAATCTCCAGCCAAGACCTCAAAACACAACAATTTCTAAACAGAGGACAAGACTGCATTCTTCACATTGGTTCCCCTACCTCTCGTGAGAAGTTCCATTACAGAATATTGGTTGTGGAGTGATGGGAGAAGGATAACACGGGATGAGATTCAGCACGTGTGCGCTGGAGAGCAGGGTGCTAATGTGAATTCACTCAACATTCACTGAAAAATGTATTAATGAACTCTTTCCACGTGCCAGGCATCTCTCAGCCCTACGATATGAATCTCTACCTAAGTATCCTTCTTGGAGCTAGGCTGGAGGCATCACATTATCTGCTCCCATGAGGGCAGTAGGTTCATAAAGTCCCCAAAGATTATATAAGGCAGACATGATCCCAGTATCGGGGGAGAGGTGCCAGGACCAATGACAGAACCAATTCAAGACGGTTGTCTTCTCGGCTATGTGCCACTAAGTGAAAAGCAGGGCACAGCCTCCTAACTGGTGCTGTGTGAATGACAGCAATATTATCCCCCCAGCCCTCTGGGAAGCCAGAGTTCCTGACTGGTCACCTCCAGTTTCAAGCAACCTGGTCTTTGATCTCAGTGCGCCATACAAATATTTTCATTTTCTATGGGAGCTGTGAGACGAAGAGAAGTTGAGGAAACACTGAGGCAGGGTAAAGATTGAGAAGAGGCTACTGAATTTGGCAAATAGGAAGTCACTGGTGCCCTGAAAGAATGCTTTGAAAAAAAAATACATAAAAAGAAACAAGCTTCAGAGAATGGCAGCTGAGGAGGGAAAAGCGAGCGCCCAAGTGGAGAGCAGATGCAATGAGAACAGGAGCCACGAGTCCCCCAACACCCGCTGAATGGACTAGCAGACACGGACGGAAGAGCCAGCGGCAGGCCCAGGTTCTCTGCCCAGTCCCTCTAGCATCAGCCGTGCATCTTACGAAAGCCGGAAGCCTCACCCCTCAGTGAAGCAAAGATGGCTGGGAGCCCTTGTGGTGGGGATAAAGGGCTCCCACTTTGGAACCAGACACATCCGTGGCCCAATTCCAGCTCCACCGTGTGCGAGCACTGGCGTGTTAGTCATATAACTCCCCTGAGCACTGGTTCCTCATCTTACAGATGAGGAACCGCATTGACAAAGGCTGTTATAGGAATCCAGTAAGGGAGCTGACAGAGTCCTGCCCTTCTGTGGCTGATGAGTCTGGTTTCCTAAGCTAGGCTGAGATCACAGCCGCCGTGGACAGGACTGGGAGTTATCAGGTGTGTGTCTCCTCACTTGTCGAAAGCATCTGGAAACAACAGATACCCCTGCAAAACTCTCAGGTCTGCCGAAGCTCCATATTAACGAGTCTCCCTGTTCCTATCTGCTACTTCACAGCTGAAGTTCTTGCTCTCTGCCACATCCTCCCCATTCCAGAATGTGCACCATTCTGGTGATTCTAAGAGACTCTGAAGGTCCACAGCCTTCAAGAGGCCTGTCCCACTGACCGCAGGTGCTCCTTCCTCTCCTCACCTGCTCTCACCCCGAGGAGCGGCACTTCAGCCCCTCTCGCGGTCCGCTCCGCCCGGCCCCGCACCACAACACCTCAGCTCCACGATGACACTGCCCACTCCCAGCAGCCTCTTCACCTGGCCCGTAGCCAGTACAAGCTACCAGTGGGTCAGGGCCTGAAATACTCCCTCTCTTTCTTTCTTTTTTAACCTTGTATGAAGCATTCTCTCCTGGCATCCCTTCTTCTTTTATTTTTTGAACCAGCAACCTGTGAATATATTAGCATTTGAAAAGAGTCAAATGCAGAATAAAATGTGCAGGTTCCCCCCATGGTTTACCCTCATATGAGTCCACAATAGACTGTGCATGCTTCCCGTCCAGTTTTAAATGCCATTCCTCAGCCCCCTGTGTTTCTAGTAATAGCTTTGTCTCAAGCTTCTAAGGAGGGGCAAATTCTCAGATTTCCCCCAGTCTGTGGTCCTGACAGATGCAGCAGAAGGCAGCCAGCCCCCCGCCCCCCGCAACCCCCCAGCTGAGTGCCTGTAATTTCTCCAACCTCAAAATTAAAGTGAGGAAAGCCAAGCCTGCAAAATCAAAGCTCCATCTTCCTGAGAATAAGCCACCTCGGGGTCTGCTGAGTTTCGTCAACCTAAAAACAAAGCAAAACTTCAAATTCTGCGACACAAACGTTCTCCCTCAGCTCTAGAGGCCTCACCGCTGCCTGCCCTCAGCACACGCCGAGAAGCTGCAGCCACGGGGCTCTCCGTCCGGCAGCTGGAGCCACGGGGCTCAGTCCTCTGTCCTCAGATGTCCACTCCAGTGTGAAATCCCGGTGAGGGACACGGAGACCCAAGAGGCCATTTCCTTCTTCTGGGTTACAGAGAAGTGACCTCTCCATGGCTTCACATAAAATCAACTTTCCCTCACTCCTCAGAGCAACGTTTCAAGATTTCACCTCAAAACAGAATCAGCCCCAAGATTCCCTCAGATCTTCTGTTAACATGCCCAGACCCGGCACCTCCCTGTGAAAACTCTCCATCTTTCAGTGGGAATCTGGAAAGTGAAGCTCAAAACATAAAACAATAAACAAAGCACAGAAAAATCTTTTTTTTTTTTTTTTTTTTTTTTCAGAAAAATCTTAAGCTACTCATTTCCTACAACAGGTCTCTCCCTGATGATGGGTGGTCAGGGAGGAAAGACGCTCAGGAGGCGTGGAGAAGCAGGGGACACTTTGGGACACAAGGAAACAATGCCCCCAACAGTGCAGTGAGAAAAAACATTTTTAATAATTAAGAAAAAAAAAAAGTGGCAACAAACCCAGAAAATGAAGCTCTCATTCAGCAGTCCTACTAGAGGCAACAGGAGCTACTTTGGAAAACAGAGGATCTACCAATGAAGCACCTGTTACTACATCAGACACTGGGCTGATTTTTCCATCTTCACAGCAATCACATGTACGAATCCCACAAAGGCTAATGAGCAAACCAGTCCAAGCTGGGGGACAGAGCTGGGATTCAAACCCAGGGCCATGTGATTCTAAATCCTGTGCTCTGTCTACCAAACCATGGTTGACTTGGATAGGCTGCCAACTGAGCCCTCCTTTGCCCACCAAAGTAGTGGCTGCCCCAGACCCTAAACTGGAGACACAATTTCTGCTGCCTCCACCATTGGATCCCACTCACTGGTACATGGTCGGGACAGCCCCTGTTTTGTTAAGTATCACCACTGCTAAATAAGTAGCCAAGTTCACTCTGGTGTGGCTCAGCATCCCACGAGAGAGAAGGAAGACAAACTCCGCCTCCCCACGGTGTGCTGAGAGGGTATAGGCGTGTTTGGGACCTCCTGGTTGGTCTCCTTGGCTAGAAAGAAACCCTTCCCCATCTCGTAAGGACTCCTGTGGCCAAGAGGATGAGTCGTATGGGTAAGTGATGCTCCAGGGAGGTGAGAACAGCAGCAGCAGGAAGATTTCAACACTCCCTGGGAGGAGAAGGGAAGTCACCCAGGCCAGCAAGAAGGGTAGAGCACGAGGTGGGAGCTCTCCCAGGTGGAACACGTGAGCCAGAAACAGCTGTTTCCTCTGCTCTGTCTGCTCCAGAGTGGGTGTGACCTGCAGTCAGCCAGCAATCCAGGGCACAGTCAACATTTAATTCGGCCTATTATTAATAACCTTTAGCTCCTGTCTTTGGAAAGGAACTGTCCCCAGTAGGGCTGAACATATACTAAATGCCAAAACCAGCCTCTGACAAAGCTTGCATTTGGTGCTGAGCAGGTACGAATGCTGACAGAACTATTTAAGTGACATTGTTTAAATACAGGACCTTCAGCTTCCAAACTAGGCTAGTGGCAGAACCTGCTGTCTTTCCTTCCCTCCCTAGCCAGGAAGAGTGACTTCTATACTTATATTTAGAAGCTAAATTGTTAAGAGTGAACTTTTTAAATACAGTATTCCACGTCATCCCTTTAAGTGAGACTGAGACGTGGGCTCAGCAGGCCGTGTTCCACAACAGCAGAGGGACAGCTAGGAATTAGTCGGCGGGACGGGCTGCTGAAGACAGAGGGCAGCTGTGCACACAGTGCTGTAAAAGTGCTCACTCTCAGCTTCTGTGCTTTTCTCCTCCTGGGTTGGTTACAGTTTGTGGACCAGTCTGCAAATCACACTTCTGAGAACACTGATCTAGACTGTTCTTCCCCAGTCTCCTCAGCCCCATTTCATAGACAGGAACTGCCTATAAATGGCAGAGCTGGAAACCTTAAAAAACAAAAAAACAAAACAAAAAAAACCCAGGAAACAGCAGGAGAGTCAACCGCCAACGTACATTAGACATAAAAGGGAGCAAAAAGAGGAAAAGAACAGCATCAACCCCGCCCAGTTAGCACTGACCATCTTGGTCATATGGATCTAGGGACACGAATTCGCTCGTCATCCAGGAGGCATCACTGCCAGAAGCCCGGAGTAGCCCGCCCGCCCGCCCCGGGGGGTTCCCCTGACCTTGGGCCGCTCTTCCTTCCTCAGAGCCACAGCTTCCAGTTTGGCTTCGTACTCGGCTTGCACTTGGTCCCTTTTCTTCAGCACGCTCTGTGGGAGGGAGAAAGGGCAGCGTGAACACAGCTGTTGCTTCTGTACCCCGTTCCTCCTTGAATCATGGCCCCAGCCAGCCAAGTGCTCCTAGGACGGTCTAGCTGCAGCATGACACAGGCTCTAGAGGCAGCAGGGGTAGAGGAGGGAGAGAGGGAGAACTGTGCTCAGAGACGGAGCTTTCTAGCACGGTAACTCAGCCTGACGCTGAAAGCGACAGAGGCCTGGGAAAGGGCGAGGTAGGGGGAGCGGTGCCCACCAGCAGGCATGCGCACAGGGAGAACTCAGCTGTGCCAAGACGTGGAGCCTGGCAGGTGACAAGGCGGGATGTTCTCTGAACCGTTAATGAGAAAGTCTAAGTCACGAGAGTTCTTGTCTCTTTAGCACTGAGTTGAGCCCTGGTGGACTGAGTTGCTCATTGATCATTACTGGCTACTTATCTGTCCTCCACTCTGGGCCAGTTATGCAAAGAGCAAAGAGATACAGCTCGCATTTGAGGGGTTCCAGCTAAGGGAGAGGTTCAGACACGGTAGGAGGCTGCCTGTGCTCAGAGCGCCACGGACGAGGCCAGAAGCCCTGCAACCATGCGGAGAGCCCGCCAGAGTGAGCGGTGATGGGAGCCAGGCTGGGTGGAACAAGGCGGAGGCAAGCCAGGCACCCAGGATGCAAAATTTAAGGAGACATTCAGTCTTGGGCCCTGTGCAAGTTCAAGGTTGGCACCTGAGTGTGTTTCCCTAAATCTGTGCCCTGGGCACCTCCCTCGCCTCATCTGCTCCTGGCTCTGCCGCTAAGACCTCACCAGGTAGAACAGAAAAGTATCGGTTTCATCCCAGGGTTTCTTTTTTCTTCTTTTAGTAGAACCACAAGTGACAAACCAAGAGTAATAAGAACTTTCTTTGCCACTAACTCAGAAGACACAAACTGCTATGAGAGCTTCGAATCTCACGCTCTCTGGCAGAGCGTGGAGTCCGGGCAGGAAGGAGCCATTCCTTGGCTAAAGAAGTGGACACCCTGTGTCCCTAGCACGTGCTAAAAGGTGATGAGTGACTGAATCACTGACAACGCTCTGACGCTTCTAATGGAAGGCGTCAGCATGGGGAACCTCAAGTCTCCCCTAAGTAAGTATTTACTTGGAAAAGTGTTTCACCACTAGAAGAACATGAAGTAAAACTTGCAATAGCTTCCCTTTTCATTGTTTGTCACTCAGCATTCTCTTCGGCGCTCTGAAGTTACCTCCCCACACTCATCAGCCTCTGAGCAGGAACCCTGATGGTGCTGTTCATAGAACGTTGTGTTGTGATGGAAACGTTCCATGATCTGCACTACCCAGTACAGCGGCTGCTCGCCCCACGTGCCGACTGAGCTCTTGAAACGTGGCTGGTGTGACTGAGGAACTGGATTTAAATTTTTATTAATTTTACCTAATTTGATTAAACTGAAATAACAGGACTTCCCTGGTGGTCCAGTGGTTAAGAATCTGCCTTCCAATGCAGCGGATGTGGGTTCGATCCCCGGTCGGGGAACTAAGATCCCACAGGACGCGGGGCAACTAAGCCCACACGCCACAACTACTGAGCCCGTGAGCCACAATGAGTGAGGCTGCGTGCTGCAACTACCGAGCCCGTGTGCTCTGGAACCTGTGAGTCACAACTACAGAGCCCGCACGCTCTGGAGCCTGCATGCCACAACGAGAGAGAAGCCCGCACACCACAACTAAGACCCGACACAGCCAAAAATAAAATTAAATAAATAAATATTTAACTGAAATAGCCACCTATGGCAAGGGGCTGCCATACTGAACAGAACAAATCAATAAAGTAAAAAAATACAACAAAAAAACAGGGGTCCTTTCTGGATTTCACAGAGCCGAAAGCACTTTAAATCTACTGGTCTGGTGTCAGCACTAGCTGCTCTCCATGGAGACACAAATATGGTTCCCTGGGGGCCAGGGGCAGGGGCACCTAGAATCCATGCCATGGACTCCCTTCACAGGATGCCTCACATCTTACTGGGAAAAGCGCACATCCAGGCTAGGAACAGGGTTCCAGGAACTAGGATGAGTTGTTCCAGTGACACACCCCTGTCAGTGTGGCAAGAACCTCACAACCAAAGCTAGAAATGCTCTTAAAATAATACCTTGGAACACAGCACAGCTGTGTGTGTTTTGCTCTCTGCTGTATCCCCAGCACTTGGGTAAGAGAATGAAGGAATGTTAAGGCAAGGCAGAAACAGGGTGAGGATGGCTGTGTAGGGCGGGGCAGGGTTATGCAGAGTGGAACACAAGTATCTCCACGCCCCTCACCTTGTTGATTTCTGGTATCCACTAGAATCAGAGACCCCTATAGATCTCTGTGAGAAGCTCAGATGGTAAATGTCTGCAGGGACTAGCCTCCCACCCAAAACAGCAGATTCTGCCGATAAACCTGGCCACACTAGCCTGTGGTTGAGGGGGCCGGAGCCTACAATGGAGTGAAAGGGCCAAGATACTTGTCAGCATCTGCAGAGAAGTTCCTGGGGCCTCCTGTCCCCAGTTCTGCTCCAAGTCTCTCTGTAGAGGTTGCCCAGGCCCCCAGGCAGGGAGGGATGGTGAGAGGAGCCCTGTCAGCTCCACTCAGCTAAATGCATCTCCTCTCCCTACCCCCAAAGTAGGCAAGGGGGCCCCAAGATTCAGCCACACACACCCCCTCCCACTACTGGGACCGTGCCTTCCTTGGCCCAGAGGAGAGGTAAGGGCTTTGTCTCCTCAGCCACTGCAATCCCAGCCTCGCCTGGAGCAACCAGACACTGCCTTCTCATGAAGCCTGACTGGAGGATTTGGGCTAACATCCCTGCCTCAGTGGACAGCGGAAAAAACTCCCAACAACAACAAAAGCTCACAACGACCCTGCGGCAGTGAAAGGATGCCACCGCCATTCTACAGGCAAGAACACTAAGGCACCGTGGAGGGACCTGGTTGAGGCCACACTGCTGGCTAAGAGCACGGTGGTGACTCACTCAGGCTTCTCCTGCCGCGTTCCAGGGCAGAGCGTGGTTTCCCAGCCTGCCTGCCATCCAACCAGGCTAAAGGCTAAAGGCTGGGAAACCTGTTCTGAATTAAGATAAACTGTGGAGACTACCATCCTCACTGGGAGCACCTTTGAACACCACGGTCGATGGTCTGTAGGGACTGCCCTCCCAGCCGAAACAGCACAGATTCTGCAGACTAACCTGGCCAGACTAGACTCCGGTTGAGGGGGCCTGAGCCTACGATGGAGTGAAAGGGCCAAGACACTGTGTCAGCATCTGCAGAGAGGCTCTTCTGTCACTGAGTGACAAGCAAAAGACATTTGTCATCTGAGCTCACAGAGATCTGTAGGGATCTCTGATTCTAGTGGATACCAGAAATCAACAAGGTGAGGGGCGTGGAGATACTTGCGTTCCACTCTGCATGCCCCTGCCCCGCCCTACACAGCCATCCTCACCCTGTTTCTGCCTTGCCTTAACATTCCTTCATTCTCTTACCCAAGTGCTGGGGATACAGCAGAGAGCAAAACACACAAAACCCCTGCCCACCTGGAGCTTACATTCTAGAGGGGAGGCAGATAACACACAAGTAAAATGTAACAATATAGCGCGTGTAAGGCAGTGCTAGGTGTCCAGGAGGAAAGATAAAATAGGAAAGGAGGAGGTAGCACTAAGGGTTTGGGAGATGACGAATTGTACACTGGGTGGCCAGGGAGGACCTCAATGAGAGGTGACTTTTTTTTTTTTAATAAATTTATTTTCTTTTATTTATTTTTGGTTGAGTTGGGTCTTCATTACTGCACGCGGGCTTTCCCCAGCTGCAGGGAGCAGGGGCTACTCCTCGTTGTGGTGCACTGGCTTCTCATTGCGGTGCCCTCTCCCGCTGCGGAGCACGGGCTCTATGCCCGAGGGCTTCATTAGTTGTGGCAGACGGGCTCTAGAGCACAGGCTCAGCAGTTGTGGCGCACGGGCCCAGCCGCTCCGCGGCACGTGGGATCTTCCCGGACCAGGGCTGGAACCCATGTCCCCTGCATTGGCAGGTGGATGCTCAACCACTGCGCCACCAGGGAAGCCCGAGAGGTGACTTTTAATTAGAGACACGGAATACATTTCTCTCAAACGCTATATATATTTTTTAATGTAGAGCATTTCATCACAATTTCAAAATGATCCTAGTAATCTGGCAACTTCGCTACCCTTCTTTTCAAATGCAGAGGAAAAAAATGACTTGTTTCTTTAATAAATAAATTGCAAGGAAAAACAGAGGGGGAGGGATTTCTAAAATATTAAAACAATATTTCAAGCAATGTATGGATTTTATTTATATCCCAATTTGGGGAAAAAATTATAAAAACAGTGTCTGAGACAACTGGGGAAATTGAACACTAACTGGATATTTGAGGAAATATTAAGGGGAAAAAATCTGTTTAGATGTGATAATAATGTGGTCCTTTTTCTTTTTTAAAAGAATGTTTGCATTTCAGAGATATGTATTTTTGTATGAAGTGAGGTGATGCCTGGGATTTGCTTTAAAATAACCCAGGGGGCGGGGGCTGGGAGCAGGGGGAGGAGAGCTAGAACAAGATGGACCGTGAGTGGGCGACTGTTGCAGCCGGCTGATGGGTACGTGGGGGACGGTTATACTTCCACCCTACTTTTGGATATGTTTGAATTTTTCCATGATAAAAAAGTTAAGCAATGGAAACATAACACCTGTCATCCAAAATGTTTACTTTACAAACTAATAACAGCCATTAAACAGAAGTGTTTGGAAGTTCAATCACAGATACATTCTGTGTTTTGGCTCTCAACATCTGCACTGGATTTTCTCCAAGAACGTGCCACAATGGTCAGTATCAATAGAAAGTCCAACATCCAGGGAACAGGAAAGTCTCCACCCCCAGAGCTCATGCTTACGTCTCCCCCTGAGGAGGCTGTCGGCTCACAAACGTGGAGGAGGAGGAGAGAGCAGCCAAAAACAGCCCCAATGCAAATGGTCAGCAGCTACCAAAAAGCCTCCACAGGTCCGGAAGGTTTTTAAGCTTCAAGTCTTTCTGTAAGAGGGACATTAGGATGCAGGGTTGACAGTACAGAATGCTTGTATTCTGGTGCGCCAAGGGCTGACAGCCCAAAAGACCCAGGAGGA
Organism: Neophocaena asiaeorientalis asiaeorientalis; assembly: GCF_003031525.2. Lineage (NCBI taxonomy): Eukaryota > Metazoa > Chordata > Mammalia > Artiodactyla > Phocoenidae > Neophocaena > Neophocaena asiaeorientalis. The sequence continues at coordinate 67,371 of NW_020174549.1, forward strand.
ATTTGTGTAGAATAATGAGGGTTCCGTAATAAAGAAGCTCAAATGAGAATAAAAATCAAACACCCAAAACCAAACAAAACCCAGACTCACAGATACAGAGAAAAGATCGGTGGTTGCCAGAGGGAAGAAGGGTTAGGAGGGTTACAAAATGGGTGAAGCATATCAAGAGGTACAAACTTCCAGGTATAAAATAAGTAAGTGGACTTCCCTGGTGGCACAGCGGTTAAGAACCCGCCTGCCAATGCAGGTGACACGGGTTCAATACCTACCTGGTCTGGGAAAATCCCACATGCTGCAGAGCCACTAAGCCCGTGCGCCACAACTACTGAGCCTGTGCTCTAGAGACCGCGAGCCACAACTACTGAAGCCTGCACGCGCTCTAAGGCCTGTGTGCCACAACTACTGAGCCTGCATGCTGCAACTACTGAAGCCCGCACAACTAGAGCCCATGCTCTGCAACAAGAGAAGCCACTGCAATGAGAAGCCCGCGCACCGCAACGAAGAGTAGCCCCCGCTCGCCACAACTAGAGAACGCCCATGCGCAGCAACAAAGACCCAATGCAGCCAAAAATAAATAAAATTTAAAAAATAAAAATAAATAAGTCATGGGGATGTACTGTATAGCATGGAGAGTAGTCAATAACACAGTACTAACTCTGTAAGGTCACAGGGTAAATAAAGCTGTTTTGGTGATTGTTTTGCAATGTATACAAATGTGGAATCATTATGTTGTACACATGAAACTAATATTATATGTCAAATATACTTCCATTTTTAAAATTTATAATAATTTAAAAAGAAATCTGACACCCGACATAGCCCTATGGCTTGTCTTTGGGTGCCCCTCTAGGAGAGCATTTTCCTATGGGGAGGAAAATTAGTCTGAACTTGGTCCTGATGACATAATTTCTGATTAAATGACTGAACTTAGGTGGCCCCATTCAACATGCTCTTTTTACATATTCATTCTTTGATGACAGACAACCTGTGAGTTAAATTTTCTAGGGCAATGTTGGTAATACTAAAACCACACATTTTGCCTTAGTTTTAAAAAATACTTGTTACAGAAAATTTGGAAAATAAAAGGTAGAGGAGGGGGGAATAAGCACCCACAATCTCATTTTTCAGGCACAACCAGTAACACGTTTTGTCTTTACTTTTAGTCTTTTCTCTTGAATGACTCCTTTGATGCTCCCCACTTCTCTGTGTCTCTTGCTGGCACTTCTGTTTTTCAGATGTTGGATACCTGAAATATTTTGGTCTGGCCCTCTCACTTTTATATTCTTTTTCTCTCCAATCCTCCATCTGTCTTTCTGTCTCACTTTAAAGTGATTTCCTTAACTTTTTCTGCTAACTCTTCTATTGACTTTGTTTTTTCATTTCTATCATGATCTTCATTTCCATGAGCTCTTTGTTTATTCTCTGGATTTTAAAAAATGCTTGTTTTATGGCTGTGACATCTCTTCTCTTTCTGAAGATACTGATTTTTTTTTTTCCTGCAAGTTTTCTTCTCCTTCAATGATGCTTTATGTTTTTCCTTCTCTGTATTTACTTGATACTCGTACTAGAACCTTCCCTCAAATATCTGGCGACCCTTATCTGCACACTCACCTAAGAGGGAGACACTAAAAAACTGGTTGAAAGCTCTGTGACTTCGAGGTCTTGCTGACAGTTCTCTACAGGGACTCTGCTGGGTCATTTCATTGAAGATTCCCCCATCCTTCTCAATATCAGTATATTCTAGTCTCTTCTCCCAAAACCTGTTTAGATTTTTCCAAAAGGCTCTTTTAATGCTTGCAGGGAAGGTATAAGGCTGAGAGCCAAGCAGAGGAAGACGACTAAGAATCTCGAATCTCAGTAACCTTTTGCTTTAGATTTTAGGATCTTAGCCGCCACCTTTAACTGTGCCTGGCGTCTCTCGGTCCAGAGACCCTCTTTTTTTTTTTATCACCCTCCAGCTTTGCCCGAGTGGCAAAGCGATAGTGGCCCCTGTGTGAGGAGGGCAGAATTGGAAGCTCTAACTGCTTCTGAAACAGACCCCTGACTAATCCTTCTCTTTCACTCCATCTTTCCCTCAGTCCCAAGGTACTTGGTGCTGCCAATTCTTGACCATTTTGAAGGAGTCCCCGGTGTAAACCAGGTGGCTTCTTAGTCTTTCCCCACCGTCAGCTTAGGCGGCTTTGAGTCACCCGAGTCCCTGTCACCTCTCAATTTGCTTTCAGTTCCTCACTGTACTGTGATTGTTTCCCTTCCTGCTGCTCTTTGTCTTTGCGGAAGCATACCTTTAAAAAAAAGTCATTCTAGTGTCATTTTGGTTTCATGAAAAAGAGGAAGTTTCAATATGTATCCAGTCCGCCCTAACTCAGAATCTCAGAGTTTTCATTTTTATACTTTTCTAATTTTTAAAAACATTTGCGATCATCATGTACATTTCTACATCCTGATTCTTCACATTTTCAAGAAATCAGGCCCTCAGTCCATAATCACTTTTGTTTAGGAAGGAGGACTTTTCTCCCCGAAATCAATCTTCCAGAAAATCTTTTTGGTTTTTGAAAGGCACCAGAAGTGGGCAACCTAAAGCACTGACTAGTCACTTGACTCATTAGCTCCGCCTTGTGGCCTCTGAGGAGAAAAGGTGGGCAGGCTGAAGAAACCATCCGGCAATTAAATAACCAGCATTTGAAAACAGCAATCCTGGAACATTGCTCAAAGTATTTATCTCCAACTCAAACTGTCCTCAGACCCAAACTTCTGCATCCACATCTTACACCTCTAATCACGATCAGCAATGACTTCCATATTATTAAATCCGATGGGCACCATTTATCATGCTCTTTCTAAAAACACTTCTCTTGGTTTCCCTAAGGTCATCCTCTACTCTTTTTCTCCTACTACACTGACCATTCCTTCTCAGGCTACTTTCTTACTTGTTCCACCCCCTAATTAGGTGCTAGACCACTAAATATTGCCAATGCCTCAGGAAGCAGGCCTGGACTATTTACCTCGATCTCACCTCACCAGATAATCTCCCTGACTCGCGTAGATTTAAACGCCGTCTATACAGAAATGACTGCCAAATTTCTATTCCCACTCTAAACTCATAACCAGCTGCCATGACATCACTACTTTAATGACTAACAGGCATTTTCTTAACTGAATATGGCCAAAACAACCTGATTCCCAACTGCCCAATCTGTTCCACCCCAAACTTCCTCATCTCACTAAACAGGACCACTATCAACACAATTGCTGAAGCCAAAAACCCAGGAGTCATCCTCAATTCCTCCATTTGTCACTTCACATTAATACAGCAGCAAGTCTAGTGGGCCCTTCATACAAAATATACACCAAATCCACCCACTTCTCCAAGCTCCACCACCTCAGTTATCTGCCACCTGGCTCCCTGCAACAGTCTCCTAATGGTCTCCGGACCTCCTCTCCCCGTCCCCCGCCCAACAACCCATTCTCCATACTGCAGCACTAGCTGTCTTCTTAAAGTAAAAACTGTACCCTGTCATTTCCCTGCAGGAAACTAACTGGCTTCTCTTTTATTCCTAAGAACAAAATCCAGACTCTTACCAACCATGGCCTTTAAGATATTACCGTATGTCCTGGCTTTTACTTATCTCTTTGACCTCCCCACCTGCCACCTGCTCCCTTGCTCAACTGGCCCCACTCACACTGGCCTTTACCTTATCAACCACTCTTCTGACTCTCACCTCACTAGTCATCACGAAGACCTCTGAGATAAGCATGCTCTTTGACTTGCAGATAAAACTCTCTTAAAAATAACAAGGTACATAACAATGAGCAGAGTTCCCTATACTTTGAAAAAGAATAGACACAGGTGTACGTAAAACTGAATCACTTTGCTGTACACCTGAAACTATCACAACACTGTTAATCAACTATACTCCAATATAAAATAAAAAGTTAAAAAAAAAGATACATGACATACAATAGTTATATATCTGTAAATGTTCCAACTGCACCACACTGCCAACTTCAGTATCTGCCAACTACCTGCTACGAATGAGGCAGTGTGGGATATGAAGTATAGGGCCCTGCCCTAATCTTCTTAAATAAAAATTCTCCAACTTTTGGCCTGGTCGTAGTGATGCCAGTACTCAAAAGGCACTGCCAGAACTTTGCTAAAGACTCTAACGTGTTCTCTCTCAGCCCGTTACTATCATAATTACATTTTACACACACATTGTGTATAGGATGTGAGCCCACAGAAGGGCTCACCTGCAGATGTCTACAGTGTGCTTAACTTGAGTCTTGAGCCTGAGGGTAACTTTGGTACCCCTCTCTCTCAAGCACTGTTCACTCCGTAGCAACTTTGGAATACACATCTTCAACCATCTTTCCAGTACAAGCTGTCCTCATTGTTCCCTGAACATTATTCATCTGTTCCACATGGCCTGATAATGACCCTCCTTTTTCGGTGCTTTCTCTCTGCCTCCAAAGGGAACAGAATGTACCCAGCCACAATTATACTTAGAGAGAGATAATTTGAGCCTCAGCTTTGAGAAGCAGGAACTGATCCAGTTTCTCTCGCCAACAGTAAAGACACAAATATAAGGTGGCTGCTCATTAGAATTGGGGCCATGGAACAGAGAAAAGATCTACCCATGGGGCTCTGCTTCTTCATCTATAAAATGAGCAAGTTAGACAAGATGAACCTTGTCTACAATCGTAGTAGTCCCCAGAAGCTATGCTCTCCAACCAGTCTAAGTGCAGACTGGGGCAGTTTCTAATGTGGACATTAAAGCATTTGATCCTTACCACTTTTGTTCTAAAATTTTACAATGATATGCTTTGTGTTGGTTCTCTGTCCATTCCTTTTGCTGGGTAATTAACCTGTAACGGCCTTCAGCTTAGGGAGATTTTCTTGTATTATTTCTTTCATAATTTCCTTCCCTCAGTTTTCTCTGTTCTCTCAATCAGGAACTCCTATCAGTTGGATGCTGAACTTCTGAGATTAACCCTCCACGTCTCTTATCATTCTTTCACATTTTCAGTATTTTTGCATTTTTGTTCTACTTTCCAACTACTTTTATTTTTTATATAGTAGGTTCTTATTAGTTATCTATTTTATACATAGTAGTGTATATATGTCAATCCCAATCTCCCAGTTCATCACACCACCACCACCACCCACCCCCGCTTTCCCCCCATGGTGTCCATACAATTTTTTTTAATATAAATTTATTTAATTTTTTTTATTTTTGGCTGCTTTGGGTCTTTGTTGCTACACATGTACGTTCTCTAGTTGCAGCAAGCAGGGGCTACTCTTCGTTGCAGTGTGTGGGCTTCTCATTGCGGTGGCTTCTCTTGTTGTGGAGCACAGGCTCTAGGCACGTGGGCTTCAGTAGTTGTGGCACACAGGCTCAGTAGTTGTGGCTCACGGGCTCTAGAGCACAGGTTCAGTAGTTGTGGTGCACGGGCTTAGCTGCTCCACAGCATGTGGACTCTTCCCAGACCAGGGCTCAAACCCGTGTCCCCTGCATTGGCAGGCGGATTCTTAACCAGTGCACCACCAGGGAAACCTGGTTGTCCATATGTTTGTTCTCTACATCTGTGTCTCTACCTCTGCCTTGCAAACTGGTTCATCTGTACTATTTTTCTAGATTCCACATATATGCATTAATATACAGTATTTGTTTTTCTCTTTCTGACTTACTTCACTCCGTATGACAGTCTCTAGGTCCATCCACATCTCTACAAATGACCCAATGGCTGAGTAATATTCCATTGTATATATGTACCACATCTTCTTTATCCATTCGTCTGTCGATGGGCATTAAGGGTGCTTCCATGACCTAGCTATTGTAAATAGTGCTGCAGTTAACACTGGGATGCATGTGTCTTTTTGAATTATGGTTTTTCTCTGGGTGTATGCCCAGTAGTGGGATTGCTGGGTCATATGGTAATTCTATTTTTAGTTTTTTAAGGAACCTCCATACTGTTCTCCATAGTGGCTGTATCAATTTACATTCCCACCAACAGTGCAAGAGGGTTCCCTTTTCTCCACACCCTCTCCAGCATTCACTGTTTGTATGTTTTCTAATGATGCCCATTCTAACCAGTGTGAGGTGACACCTCACTGTGGTTTTGATTTGCATTTCTCTAATAATTAGTGGTGTTGAGAGCTTTTCACGTGCCTCTTAGCCATCTGTATGTCTTCTTTGGAGGAATGTCTATTTAGGTCTTCTCTCCATTTTTGAACTGCGTTGTTTTTTTGATACTGAGCAGCATGAGCTGTTTATATATTTTGGAGATTAATCCTTTGTCCGTTGATTCATTTGCAAATATTTTCTCCCACTCTGAGGGTTGTCTTTTCATCTTGTTTATAGTTTCCTTTGCTGTGCAAAACCTTTTAAGTTTCATTAGGTCCCATTTGTTTATTTTTGTCTTTATTTCCATTACTCTAGGAGGTGGGTCAAAAAAGACCTTGCTGTGATTTATGTCAAAGAGTGTTCTTCCTATGTTTTCCTCTAAGAGTTTTATAATGTCCGGTCTTACATTTAGGTAAGACTTTAATCCATTCTGAGTTTACTCTTGTGTATGGTATTAGGGAGTGTTCTAATTTCATTCTTTTACATATAGCTGACCAGTTTTCCCAGCACCGCTTATTGAAGAGGGTATCTTTTCTCTATTTTATATCCTTGCCTCCTTTGCCATAGATTAGGCGACCACAGCTGTGTGGGTTTATCTCTGGGCTTTCTATCTTGTTCCATTGATCTATATTTCTGTTTTTGTGCTAGTACCATACTGGCTTGATTACTATAGCTTTGTAGTATAGTCTGAAGTCAGGGAGTCTGATTCCTCCAGCTCCATTTTTTTCCCTCAGGATTGGCTAATTGGGATCTTTTGTGTCTCCATACAAATTTTAAGATTTTTTGTTCCAGTTCTGTAAAAAATGCCATTGGTAATTTGATTGGGATGGCACTGAATCTGTAGATTGCTTTGGATAGTATAGTCATTTTCACGATATTGATTCTTCCAAGAACATGGTGTATCTCTCCATTTGTGTCATCTTTGATTTCTTTCATCAGTGTCTTACAGTTTTCTGAGTACAGGTCTTTTACCTCCTTAGGTAGGTTTATTCCTAGGTATTTTATTCTTTTTGGTACAACGGTGAATGGGATTGTTTCCTTAATTTCTCTTTCTGATCTTCTGTTGTTAGTGTATAGGAATGCAAGAGATTTCTGTGCATTAATTTTGTGTCCTGCAACTTTACCAAATTCATTGATTAGCTCTAGTAGTTTCCTGGTGGCATCTTTAGGATTATCTATGTATAAAACCATGTCATCTGCAAACAGTGACAGTTTTACTTCTTCTTTTCTAATTTGGATTCCTTTTATTTCTTTTCCTTCTCTGATTGCTGTGGCTAGGACTTCCAAACCTATGTTGAATAAAAGTGGAGAGGGTGGACATCCTTGTCTTGTTCCTGATCTTAGAGGAAATGCTTTCAGTTTTCACCCTTGAGAATGATGTTTACTGTGAGTTTGTCATATATGGCCTTTATTATGTTGAGGTAGGTTCCCTCTATGCCCAGCCTCTGGATAGGTTTTATCATAAATGGGTATTGAATTTTGTCAAAAGCTTTTTCTGCATCTATTGAGATGATCATATGGTTTTTATTCTTCAATTTGTTAATATGGTGTATCACATTGATTGACTTGCGTATATTGAAGAATCCTTGCATCCCTGGGATAAATCCCACTTGATCATGGTGTATGATCCTTTTAATGTGTTGTTGGATTCTGTTTGCTAGTATTTTGTCGAGGATTTTTGCATCTATATTCATCACTGATATTAGCCTGTAATTTTCTTTTTTTGCAGTATCTTTGCCTGGTTTTGGTATCAGGGTGATGGTGGCCTCATAGGATGACGGTGGCCTCATAGGATGACTTTGGGAGTGTTCCTTCCTCTGCAATTTTTTGGAAGAGTTTGAGAAGGACGGGTGTTAGCTCTCTCTAAATGTTTGATAGAATTCACTTGTGAAGCCATCTGGTCCTGGACTTTTGTTTGCTGGAAGATTTTTAATCACAGTTTCAATTTCATTGCTTGTGATTGGTCTGTTCATATTTTCTATTTCTTCCTGGTTCAGTCTTGGAAGGTTATACTTTTCTAAGAATGTATCCATTTCTTCCAGGCTGTCCATTTTATTGGCATAGAGTTGTCTGTAGTAGTCTCTTATGATGCTTTGTATTTCTGCAGTGTTTGTTGTAACTTCTCCTTTTTCATTTCTAATTTTTTTGATCTGAGTCCTCTCCCTCTTTTTCTTGAAGAGTCTGGCTAAAAGGTTTACCAATTTTGTTTATCTTCTCAAAGAACCAGCTGTTAATTTTATTGATCTTTGGTATTGTTTTCTTTGTTTCTATTTCATTTATTTCTGCTCTGATCTTTATGATTTCTTTCCCTCTACTAACTTTGGGTTTTGTTTGTTCTACTTCCTCTAGTTTCTTTAGGTGTAAGGTTAGATTGTTTGAGATTTTTCTTGCTTTTTGAGGTACGACTGTATTGCTATAAACTTCCCTCTTAGAACTGCTTTTCCTGCATCCCATAGGTTTTGGATCGTTGTGTTTTCATTGTCATTTGTCTCTAGGTATTTTTTGATTTCCTCTTTGATTTCTTCAGTGATCTCTTGGTTATTTAGTAATGTATTGTTTATCCTCCATGTGTTTGTGTTTTTTACATTTTTCTCCCTGTAATTTATTTCTGATTTCACAGCACTGTGGTCAGAAAAGATGCTTGATATGATTTCAGTTTTCTTAAATTTACTGAGTTTTGATTTGTGACCCAAGATGTGATTTATCCTGGTGAATGTTCTGTGTGCACTTGAGAAGGAAGTGTAATCTGCTGTTTTCGGATGGAATGTCCTATAAATATCAATTAAATCTATCTGGTCTGTTGTGTCATTTAAAGCTTGTGTTTCCTTATTAATTTTCTGTCTGGATGATCTGTACATTGGTGTAAGTGAGGTGTTAAAGTCCCCCACTATTATTGTGTTACTGTCGATTTCCTCCTTTAGAGCTGTTAGCAATGCTCCCATGTTGGGTGCATATATGTTTATAATTGTTATATCTTCTTCTTGGATTGATCCCTTGATCATTATGTAGTGTCCTTCCTTGTCTCTTGTAACATTCTTTATTTTAAAGTCTATTTTATCTGATATGAGTACTGCTACTTCAGCTTTCTTTTGACTTCCATTTGCATGGAATATCTTTTTCCATCCCCTCACTTTCAGTCTGCATGTGTCCCTAGGTCTGAAGTGGGCCTCTTGTAGACAGCATATATGTGGGTCTTGTTTTTGTATCCATTCAGCAAGCCTGTGTCTTTTGGTTGGAGCATTTAGTCCATCCATGTTTAAGGTAATTATCGACATGTATGTTCCTATTACAATTTTCTAAATTGTTTTAGGTTTGTTTTTGTAGGTCCTTTTCTTCTCTTGTGTTTCCCACTTTAGAGGAGTTCCTTTAACATCTGTTGTAGAGACAGTTTGGTGGTGCTGAATTCTCTTAGCTTTTGCTTGCCTATAAAGCCTTTGATTTCTCTGTCAAATCTGAATGAGATCCTTGCCAGGTAGAGTATTCTTGGTTGTAGGTTCTTCCCTTTCATCACTCTAAATATATTGTGCCACTCCCTTCTGGCTTGTAGAGTTTCTGCTGAGAAATCAGCTGTTAACCTTATGGGAGTTCCCTTGTATGATATTTGTTGTCTTTCCCTTGTTGCTTTTAATAATTTTTCTTTGTCTTTAATTTTTGTCCATTTGATTACTATGTGTCTTGGCATGTTTCTCTCTGGGTTTACCCTGCCAGGGACTCTCTGCGTTTCTGGACTTGGGTGGCTATTTTCTTTCCCATGTTAGGGAAGTTTTCGACTATAATCTCTTCAAATATTTTCTCGGGTCCTTTCTCTCTCTCTTCTTCTGGTAGCCCTATAATGCGAATGTGGTGCATTTAATGTCGTCTCAGAGGTCTCTTAGGCTGTCTTCGTTTCTTTTCATTCTTTTTTCTTTATTCTGTTCCATGGCAGTGAACTCCACCATTCTGTCTTCCAGGTCACTTATCCGTTCTTCTGCCTCAGTCACTCTGCTATTGATCCCTTCTAGTGTACTTTTCATTTCAGTTACTCTATTGTTCATATGTTTGTTTGTTCTTTAATTCTTCTAGGTCTTTGTTAAACATTTCTTGCATCTTCTCCATCTTTGCCTCCATTCTGTTTCTGAGGTCCTAGATCATCTTCACTCTTGTTATTCTAAATTCTTTTTCTGGAAGGTTGCCTATCTCCACTTCATTTGTTGTTTTGGGGCTTTATGTTGTTCCTTCATCTGGTACATAGTCCTCTGCCTTTTCATTTTGTCTATCTTTCTGTGAATGTGGTTTTCCTTCCACAGGCTATAGGACTGTAGTTCTTCTTCTTGCTTCTGCTGTCTGCCCTCTCTCCAGCTACCTTTTTTTTTTTTTTTTTTTTTTTGCAGTACGCAGGCCTCTAACTGTTGTGGCCTCTCCCACCGCTGAGCACAGACTCCGGATGCACAGGTCCAGCGGCCATGGCTCACGGGCCCAGCCGCCCTGCGGCATGAGGGATCCTCCCAGACCGGGGCATGAACCCGCATCGGCAGGTGGACTCCCAACCACTGCGCCACCAGGGAAGCCCTCCAACTACTTTTAAAATTTGTTTTACTTTCCAAGATTTCCTAAGCCTCATCTTCCAACTTTACTTTTCAATTTTATTTCAGCCATCATATTTTAACCTCCAAGAGCTCTAATTATCCAATTGCTCTTTTTCCACAACATACTGTTCTTAATCAGCAGATGCTATTCTCTAACTCTCAGAGAACACTAATAAGAATCTCTTCTAAACTTTTCTTCTTTCATTTAATTCACACACTTGGTTCACCATGTGTTCTTTTCACATGTCCATGAGGTCAAGTCCACATTTCTGATCCTGCCCACCCAGGAAGAAGGAAATCTGTACCACATGCAAATAGGCAATAATCAATTACTTTTTGATTAACGACTACAACAAAGAAAGTACCTAAGTGCACAAGAAGTGAGTCAGCTTACCTTCATGCAGTCAGAGTATAAAATATATTCCCTGAGCACAGGTAGAAAGTCTTCTGTCATGTCCTCTGTCAGCTCTTCCAAGGCTGTGGAGCAGTTGCCGATGCAGGCTGACACACCCTCCAGGGGCTCAGCCAGCTCCCCCTCTAACGCACTCCATGTGGAGTACACAGGCCCATATTCTCTCAGCTCTACAAGGTACTCTAAAGGGGGAAGAGAAACCAATTAAGATCGGCTGGGTAGCAATCACTGGTATTACTGACTCAATAACCAATGCAGCCAAGAGCTCTCTGAGTACACTTTCCTTTAAATACAACACTGTTTATAACCAATTTTTTTAATCTCCAAAAGCTGATATTACAGCTAACACTATAACATCAATCAACTCTACTCCATAATAGGAATGTCATGCCTCTGGATAATGGGGACCGCAATGCCTTTGGGGGAAAGTGGTGGGAGCTACATCCACCAAATATCTTCCTAGAAACCTACTCACCTACCCCTACAGTGAAGCCATATTTTAACAGGCAATGGAGGTAGAGTTTCATATAGGTTTAGGGGGGTGTTTTTAAAAATTAAAAAAAAAAACAGTCACAATGGAAAAATAATGGAATTTTAGGAAACAGTTGATACAAGAAATGTGGTCTTACCTAAGCAGACTCAACTCTCTCATTCAGGGGTCACCCCAACACCTTGGTCCCATCAGAATTTACCCCACATGATCTTTAGGTGTAGATGGTACCTAAAGCCATTTCTAAAACCTGCAGGCCCTACAGGATACCAACAGCAGGTAAAGGAGAATTAAAGCACAGGGAACAAGGAAAAATGTTGTTTGATTTCCCCCACAAAAAAACCTGGCCTATCATTTGTCACCAGGATTCTTGCCATTACCACAAAATGTTGTTGCCATTTTTTAGTAACCAATGGATGGCAACTACCGGAGAATCCTTCTCTATGTGTTTCACATCACATGCCAGCATGATCATTAACACTGTTCAGGTCTATTTGGCCTACATACGTGTAAGAAAACAAAGGGCCCCAACATTCTGGGACACAAAAAAGCAAGTGGCCACGAGAAGGGTGGGGAGGAAGTGGTGGCAAGAACAAAGGCCTCGTAACTCCCTGGGTCAGGAAGGGTGGGTTTGAAATGAAGCAAGGGCAGGCAGGTGAGTCGATTTCAAGCCTGAAGGCTCGTTAGGATAGTAACTCTGGCTAACACTGCTCTCATTTTGAAACCTCTCTCTGCCAGAAAAGATACTTAAGTTTATTTCTTAAATGATCATTGCTATGGATGAAGGGAAGTTGAGCGAGAGAAAAGTGGAAAAGCCTAGAGGCTCAGAGTAGTTGTTTGCTATGGGGAAAGCAAACACAAGGATGAAATGCAGGGCAAGGGACGGGGTGCAAAATTATACTCTGGTCACAACTACCTCCCCCGCCTCTTGTATTTATTTATTACTTTTATAAGCAAAATGTGGCCTGGTTCTGCTGCTCCAGCATTTCTGCATTTTGATTCTGCTTGGCGCAATGAATGCCATTTCTGCAAACGTGGCCCCTGGGCCTGATCAAGAACTCAACAGCGAGCTCACCTATTTCCTCCTTGATGATCCGCTGGGCTATTCGATCAATGGTTCCCAGCTTGAGCGCAAATGTGTCTAAGTACTCGCCTATGGCTGCAAACTCGAGAGGCCGACTCCTCAGCTTGTAGCCGCCAGTGACATGCTTGACCGACTCACCCACTCGAGTCAGCAACGCCATCCCTTGCTTCTTATGGGCATTCAGGTCCTAAGGATGACACATGAACAAACAAACTCAAAGGGCTCGACTGCTCACATGGCCAGGACTCAGTAAGCCAACTCCTTTAGGCAACTTCCTTTTGGAAATGGAAGACTCAGAAAATAAGGAGGTGAGTTAGGTTAAGGCGCTCACCACACACACACACACACACACACACACACACACACACACACACACACACACACACACGTCTCCTCTCCTTGCCATCACAGCCATCACAGCCACCATGCTCATACTCCTGCACCTTTACGCCCAGGTCTCTTTATACAGAGCTGGACTCCTACCTTTCCAATCACGTTCACTCACCCAGCACACCTTCCTTTAAACACAACTGTTTAAATACAAGTTTTTTAAAAAGTGTCCCTTTGTCCTATACAAAATATCCTAAATTGTCTTTAGGAGCAAAATTCAAGAGCTGAGATTCATTCCATTCATTTATTTATATCCTAACCAAAGCCATATAAGGGAAGTGGAGGGTGGGAAGCAGGAGACAGTGACAGGAAAGGTGGTGCTACAAAACCCAGGCCAAGGATAGATGCTGCCAATGACAAAACATTTTACCCTGGATTTCTTGGTTGAGGCATTAATGGGAAATACGTTCAGCTGCATACTCCGCTGAACTGAAACCTAAAAAGCATATTAGTCTGCCAGGTAAAATAAGTTTCTTCCTATCAATAAACTCTAAGGGGAATCTTCAGTATCTTCCCGTTGCTCTATGTCACTTACCTTAATGGTGCCTTCAAAAGTGGTTTTACAGAAGATGCCGGTGTCTGTTCCTTATGTCTACCCTCGATACTAACAGAATGATAATTCCCAGTCCTAGAGGGACAGGTCTACAGGGAGAGAAGGGAACACGGCACAAGGCCACTGCTTTCTGGTGACCTTGTCTCATGTAGGGATAGAGCAGAGGTTAACGCAGCTGTCTGACAGCCCCTTCCCACGTGACACACCATCCCACGCTCAGGTCTCCAAAAGTGCCTGAAGTGTAGATCCCTCCTGATTTCACGTCCTCCTCCTCCACGCAGCCAAGGCCTTCACTTCTGCTCTTGATTCTGCCCTCTCCTGTCCACACTTCCCCCACCAGCCAAGGCCCTTGCCCTCTCAACCATCCCTTCTCTCCTGTCTATAATTTCAACTTCTAATCCGTCAGCATGTGAAATACATGCGAAGCTCACCGATCTTAAAAATGGCAGCAACCTCCTGTAAGCTCCCTCCTCCATCTCTGTCCTTCCTTTCTATGCCACCTGCCTGAGACAATGTTCTAAAGATCCCATCTCGGGGATTTCCCTGGAGGTCCAGTGGTTAGGACGCCGCGATTCCACTGCAGGGTGCGAGGGTTGGATCCCTGGTTGGGGAGCTAAGATCCTGCATGCCACAGCCAAAGAAAAACATTTTTAATAAAATAATGATCTTATCTCCCCTTCTAACCTCATACACTCTAGATAGAAGCATCCCTGTAGGCACCAGGCTTTCACAAGTCTGTAACTGAAGCCCTGGAGTTCTAGGAATTGCTCCACAATGTTTTTTTGGATCAGGGTTCGATCCAAATGGACTCACTGGACTGCATAAACTCTACTTCAAGTAGCACTTTACAAAGAATCCCCAGTTAACCAAGTGCATTAACGTGTTGAGTACAGTTATTTAGTCGTACCTATCTGACTGCTGCACCCATTCTGCCAACGATGAAAACACTGATTTGAACACAGCTGATACTAAGCATCCTCCACCTCCCCCAGCATCAGTGGTTTCTTCTTAAGGACCCTTCTAATTTGTGGTAAGATCATGTCATCATAAGGAAGAGGAGAGCTTCTGCGTTCACTATGGCAGAGCATGTCAGTGGCCTATCTAAGGAAAGGACCAAGTTATTCAAAGCGTTTTAAGAGAAAAGATGGGGGTACGGGGTGGGTGAGATGGGGAGTTATTGTTTAGTGGGTACAGAGTTTCAGTTTTGCAGGATGAAAGAGTTCTGGAGATTAGATGTACGACAGGGTGAATATACTTAACATTTCCCAGCTGTACACTGTAAAATGGTTAAGATGGTAAATTTTATGTCATGTGTATTTTCCCACAATTAAAAAGAAATAAAAGAAAAGATGAGGTTATTTAGTGCATTTGCTTCAGCAAATAAAACTGAACTAAGGCAGGAGGCTGTTGTTTTTAAACAAGCCAACTCCCCCATACTCACTCACGTCAAGTTAGATTTTGATTAAGACTTTGGAGGGCTTTAAAAAAAAAAATCAGTTATCTCTGATGATAGAAATCAGGATACTGTTTACCCTGGGGAGGAGGGGGGTGGTAGTGATTGGGAGCAGAGATGAGAGAGGCTTCCAGTGTGCTGGGGATTTTCTGTCTTGATTGGGTAGTGATTATAAAGGTATGTTCATTTTGTGATCATTTATTGAGCTGTGATTTGTATATTTTTCTCTATGTATGTTATACTTCAGTAACAAAATTGAGCAAATTAAAAATAAAATCAGTTCATATTGCTTGGTCCACAGATGAACACCACATATACCCAAAAAAGAAAAGAAAAGAAAAGAAAAAACCACCTTTCCTACTTATTCTTTACAAAAATTCCTAACGACTGGCGGTCCAAGCTTTCTCCTCCTTTGTCTCTTTCTTTATTCAATAAAAATGACGAAACTTGAGGGCCTGCCTGGACAACGAACCACTAATCTGGGTGAAACAGTGAGCTGCACTTTTGGAGAAGAGAGTGGATTTTACTTTGTGTAGTCACTGGAAGAACTACGTCCGAGAAGCAGTTCACCAGGAAATACTTATTTTTAAAAAGAACACAAGTTTGACCTGTGTGGGAAAGGTTTCCAGGGAAAAAAAGAAGAGGAACAGGAATGTCATCAAGGAGGCTAAGTGCCAACTGAGGTCCAGGAAAAAGTAAAAAAGAAAACCCACAACACTGGAGGACTTTGCCAGGTGGCTCTTACGTCTGGAGAATGGCATCCCCTCCAACGTCTTTACGGCAACTGATGTTGTCTGTAAATATTTCTCCATTTTGCCATTTTGAAAAAGAAAACTGAAAAGTACCTGGGCCTTAATACCCTTGCCAACATGGAATGAATTACCTATGGCCTGAATGTGAGAATAGGACACATGAAACTAAACAGATGGGGCTGGAGGGAAGCTGGCACAAGGGTCTGAACACAAGCTCCCATATCTGCAGACAATCAGAGTCGAGCGCCTCAGGCTGCCGGTCAGTTCTGCCAACAGGGAAGTTCAGAGAAAAGTCGGGGGCGCCAGCTTGAGTTTGAATACAAGTGCCTGGGAAATGCCCACTGGCTAGGAACTTGGCCGTGGGCAAGTAATGCTGAACTACTCTTGGTCGGGCAGTCTGTGCAAACTGTGGCCTCAGGAGCCACAATGACCCTACTTCACATCCTAGTGATGCCAGCTGAACTAGTACACACGCCCTGAACTTTAGTTTCCTTGCCTGTGAAATGAGGCTATAAGCAAATACTCACAGGGCTCCTGTGAAATATGTCCTTACCAAACACTCAATAAACATTCTTTCCCTTTCGTGCCCACCGTTGGTCACAACGGCCTCACCCAATAATATCGCCGGTTAAGTGTGTAGGGAAACACTTATCCCTGCTTTTGGTAAGTGAAACTATTGTAACTTCCTTGACTGCTGCAGGGGGATATTTCTCCTAAATTCTAACATGGAAACCGTGCCAGGGCCGATGAGCACCAGAAACAAAAACAAAAACAAAACAAACCCAGAGCAATTCTGTGACACCCACTACAGGGGTGGCTTGTGAGAGATCAAAACAGCTTTTAAGAGCGAGCCCAAAGAATGCTAACCTGGGAGAGGAACATGAAAAATTCTGCTTACCTTAGCAGTAAGGAAAACATTAAAGTGTTCATTGAAAGAAAGCACAGGATGATCCGTAATTCTTTTCAGGAATTTATCCAAAGCTTTTCTTCTGGTCTCCACAAACTCTTCTGAAAAACGATCCACAACACCTTTCACCACAAACTTCTCAGGAAGTGGCTACAATGACATGAACAAAAATATTCAGAGTAACTGATAAGAAAGTCCAAAGAAAAACCAGGCTAGCAAATAAGTCCTAGGACCCATCTGTCAAGAACAGTCTTTCTTCATCGGTCAGATCTTTATGTAGTCATCAGTATAAATATTTCTGAAAAAAAAATACCAGTGGAGTAAATCACAACTACCCGGTCAATTTTATAATACAAGAAATGAAACAGTAGAGCATGGTCCCTGGAACACAGAAAACAGTCAGTTAACATCTACCGGTAAATCGGACAGTATAGTTATCTTTACGTTGCTTGATGCACAGGTGATATAATGGGAAAGTTAAGGCAAGATAAGAAAGAAAGGAAAGGAGTCAGACAACATCAGCCACACAAAAATTTATTTAAATACCTTAACATCTTACTCCCAGTTCAAGGGGTAAAAGAATTTGGTGAATGAAAAAATAAGTACATTAGGGAAACCCATGTATCTAAAAAAATACCTTTTCTAAGGCAATTTTTTTGTTTAGGTTTATGCTTAAAGGTTCTTAATAATATAACTTCCTTTACTCCTCACTCAAATAAATCTCTCCATCGTATTTACTCTGAGCCAATATTGTCGGCAATTTAAAACTACCTGGCTTCCAAGGGATCTTTGAGCTTTAACCTATTTCCATAGCAGCTTGATTAAACGGCCTTCCTCATTACTGCCACCACAGGGAAAGAGAGTATCTGCTAATGCACAATTTGAAAATGTTTTGGTTATGAAATATTAAAAGAACATTTATATTTAAAAAAGGGCAAATGACCCAGTAGACATTTCTCCAAAGAAGATGTACAAATGGCCAAAACGCACATGAAAAGACGCTCGACATCATTAGTCATTAGGGAAATACAAACCAAAACCACAGTGAGATAATCATTAGAGAAATGGAAATCAAAACTACAATGAGGGGCTTCCCTGGTGGCGCAGTGGTTGAGAGTCCGCCTGCCGATGCAGGGGACACGGGTTCGTGCCCCGGTCCAGGAAGATCCCACATGCCGCGGAGCGGCTAGGCCCGTGAGCCATGGCCACTAAGCTTGCACGTCCGGAGCCTGTGCTCCGCAATGGGAGAGGCCACAGCAGTGAGAGGCACGCGTACCACAAACAAACAAACAAAAAACTACAGTGAGGTATCACCTCACACCAGTCAGAATGGCCATCACCAAAAAACCTACAAACAATAAATGCTGGAGAGGGTGTGGAGAAAAGGGAACCCTCTTGCACTGTTGGTGGGAATGTAAATTGATACAGCCACTATGGAGAACAGTATGGAGGTTTCTTAAAACACTAAAAATAGAACTGCCATATGACCCAGGAATCCCACTATTGGGCATATATCCTGAGAAAACCATAATTAAAAGAGACATGTACCACAATGTTCACTGCAGCTCTATTTACAGTAGCCACGACATGGAAGCAACCTAAGTGTCCATCGACCGATGAATGGATAAAGAAGATGTGGCACATATATACAATGGAATATTAGCCATAAAAAGAAACGAAATTGAGTTATTTGTAGTGAGGTGGCTGGACCTAGAGTCTGTCATACAGAGTGAAGTAAGTCAGAAAGAGAAAAACAAATACCGTATGCTAACACATATATATGGAATCTAAAAAAAAAAGCGTTCTGAAGAACCTAGGAGCAGGACAGGAATAAAGACGCAGACGTAGAGAATGGACTTGAGGACATGGGTGGGGAAGTGTAAGCTGGGACAAAGTGAGAGAGTGGCATGGACATATATACACTACCAAACATAAGGTAGCTAGCTAGTGGGAAGCAGCCACATAGCACAGGGAGATCAGCTCGGTGCTTTGTGACCACCTAGAGGGGTGGGAGAGGGAGTGTGGGAGGGAGACGCAAGAGGGAGGAGATATGGGGATATATGTATATGTATAGCTGATTTACTTTGTTATAAAGCAGAAACTAACACACCACTGTAAAGCAATTATACTCCAATAAAGATGTTAAAAAAAAAAAAAAACCACAGTGAGATACCACTTCACACCCACTAGGATGACCATAATAGAGACAGAGAAAGACAGGAAAGGAAAGAACAAGTGTTGACGAGGAGATGGAAAAACTGGAACAAGCATTTAAGTCTGCAACCTCCTTAAACTCTGTAATGTGTGAAAACAGAGATTTTTTTTTTAAGTTAGAGACCCCCAAGCGCACACACACACACACACACACACAAATGCTGAAATAAATAAGATACAGGAACAAGGACTTAGGCAATGTGGAAACCTAAGCACTTAGAGTGAGAAAGCCAAGAAGCAACCCAATTTATAACACGAAAGCTTTCAAATATTTAGGAATTGGCAACACCAGCACTGCTGGAAAGGAAGCACTTGGGTATGAGAGAATTCAACAGCCTCGACTTGAAGAGCTTTGGAAGCCCGGGTATGAGAGAATTCAACAGCCTCGACTTGAAGAGCTTTGGAAGCCCGGGTATGAGAGAATTCAACAGCCTCGACTTGAAGAGCTTTGGAAAGCCCGTATGCTTTAGATCTCAAGAGTAAAGACTCTACTGGGTGCCACCTTTGCCTCCGTGCCTCAAGTGGCTGTAGAGAAGAGCCCCCTCCCCAAAGCTAACTATTCCATCTGTGTCCTTGACCCATTAGCTCACTATCATGCACCTGCCACCATCAATTAATTATACCTTCTCTACTGTTTATCTTCAACATCTCCTCATACAGTTCTATTCTGAGTCTACAAAAAGATGGTTGGTTCTCTTTCTACCTGAAGAAAAAAAAAATCTATCTCTTGACCTTTCATCGTCTCCACTCTCCTTCCTGTCTCATTCAACCTTTTTGAAAAGAAGCATTTACCTTTACTTCCACTCTTCCCCTTGATTTCTCAACCCCCAACCTTTCTTCACCCCAAAACGAAGCCATCGTTGGTACTGCCTTCAATGCTGCGTTTCTCTGCCCTATCCCTGCTTCATGCAGAAACCGCTCTTTTAAAGATGAGCAGTGACTTTGTAACTACCAAGCCCAGGGGATATTTTTATCTCAGGAGTCCTGTCGAGCAATACTCTCATTTGCCTATGCTGAACAGGACTTAGGGAAAAGGCCTAATGAGCAAATAAGTAGTTAGGTATGCCTCATTTCACGTAACAGATAACCTTCTGAAAAGAGTTATCCATTCTTCAGATTTAGCACACTGAACTTTGTTTAATGAATCAGGGGAGCTTGCTATTTAAAGGAACCCTGGGGTGAATCCTTCTGCGAACAGAATTTCCTTCTGTAATAAGCATCATTACTGCCAAATGTACATGGCTTCATAAATTTGTTTCTTCCTATTTCAAGCTTCCTTAAAGCGACATACCTACTCTCTGCCTCACCCTTATAATTACCTTCTGGGTTGTCTATGCATAGGAATCTGGATTGCTGGTAAAAGCAAGAGCATCTACACTCTGTAAATGAAATAATACAAGTGAAGAAAGAGTTCAACACAGCTCCCAGCACATGGTAGATATCGAATGAATGCCAACTATTTGTATTAATTGGTAAATACTGAGAACGGAAAGCAAAAAACGGAAGTGGACTAAACATAAAACTTCAACATATGTTTTAAGCCAAAAAAAAATTTTTTTTAGATCACCTGGGATACCATTCTGAACCCACTAGGATGCTATAAAAGAAAAAAAAAAAAAAAAAAAGGAAAATCACAAGTGTTGGCAAGTATATAGAGAGATCGGAACCCTCATACCTTGCTGGCGGAGATATAAAATGGCACAGTCACTGCGGAAAACAGTCTGACAGTTCGAAAACTTAAACGTAGAGTTACCATGTGATCCAGTAATTAATTCCATCCCCTAGTATACAGCCAAAATAATTGAAGGCAAGTTTTCACACAAAAACTTGTACAACAAATGTTCAAACGACATTATTCATGATATTTGGGCTGGGGAAAAGAGGGGATGGGAAGTGATTACTTAATGGGTATGGGATTTCTTTTTGGGGTGATGAAAATGTCCTGAAATTAGATGGTGGTGACTGCAAAACATTGTGAATATAATAAAAGCCACTGACTTATACACTTCGGTGAACTTTATGTTATGTGAATTTTATCTCAATTAAAAAAAAAATGCAAGGATGGAAGCGGATGTCAGAGAGGAGAGGAGATGCAATGCTGCTGGCTTTGAAGAAAGAGGAAGAGGCCTGAGCCAAGGAATGCAGGCGGCCTCTAGAGACTGGAAAGGGAAGGAACAAATTCTCCCCTAGAGCCTTCAGAAGGGACACAGCCCTGCCTACCGCCCCCCCACCCACTTCTTTCTTTAACATCTTTATTGGAGTATAATTGCTTTACAATGGTGTGTTAGTTTCTGCTTTATAACAAAGTGAATCAGCCATACATATACATATATCCCCATATCTCCTCCCTCTTGCATCTCCCTCCCTCCCACCCCTCTAGGTGGTCACAAAGCACCGAGCTGATCTCCCTGTGCTATGTGGCTGCTTCCCACTAGCTAGCTACCTTACGTTTGGTAGTGTATATACGTCCATGCCACTCTCTCACTTTGTCCCAGCTTACCCTTCCCCCTCCCCATATCCTCAAGTCCATTCTCTAGTAGGTCTGTGTCTTTATTCCCATCCTGCCCCTAGGTTCTTCATGACATTTTTTTTCTTAGATTCCATATATATGTGTTAGCATACGGTATTTGTCTTTCTCTTTCTGACTTACTTCACTCTGTGTGACAGACTCTAGGTCCATCCACCTCACTACAGATAACTCAATTTCGTTTCTTATATGGCTGAGTGATATTCCACTGAATGTATGCGCCACATCTTCTTCATCCACTCGTCTGTCGACAGACACTTACCTCACTACAGCTCATATTAAGCTGCATGAGCTGCTTGTAAATTTTGGAGATTAATCCTTTATCAGTTGCTTCATTTGCAAATATTTTCTCCCGTTCTGAGGGTTGTCTTTTCGTCTCGATTCCGGTTTCCTTTGCTGTGCAAAAGCTTTTAAGTTTCATTAGGTCCCATTTGTTTATTTTTGTTTTTATTTCCATTTCTCTAGGAGGTGGGTCAAAAAGGATCTTGCTCTGATTTATCAGAGTGTTCTGCCTATGTTTTCCTCTAAGAGTTTGATAGTGTCTGGCCTTACATGTTGGTCTTTAATCCATTTTGAGTTTATTTTTGTGTATGGTGTTAGGGAGTGTTCTAATTTCATACTTTTACATGTAGCTGCCCAGTTTTCCCAGCACCACTTATTGAAGAAGCTGTCTTTTCTCCATTGTATATTCTTGCCTCCTTTATCAAAGATAAATTGACCATATGTGCGTGGGTTTATCTCTGGGCTTTCTATCCTGTTCCACTGACACCTTGATATTAATCCAATGAGACTGATTTTGGACTTCTAACTTCCAGAACTACAAGATAAAAAATTTTTGTTGTTTATGTCACTTAAAAAAAAAAATCACCTGGTGTGAGGATGAGGGAGTGGGTAAGGACAGAGATGAAACAAGATTGGTCACGAGTTGATAAGTGCTGAAACTAAGTGATGACAACATGAGGGTTCATTGCACTGAATCTCTCTGCTTTGGTATGCTTGATATTTTCCATAATGAAAAAGTTTTTTTTTAAACTATATATGCATATATATGTTAGAACCTTAAAAAAATCCTATCTGCAAAGCATTACAATAACCCGTTAAATATTTCAAGGTTTAATCTTAAAATATTTACATTTTATAGCACTTGATACTTTGGTAAAGCACTTTCACATATATCGTATTTTATATTAGTTTGTAAGAAAGTATTTTATAATCTATGAAACAAAAGTATAGTAGATTGTCCCAGAAAAGCTACTATTTCTGGGTGGGAAATCTGGACAAAGATTTCATTTGCTCAGTCTTGATATGTCCCGTTTCCTCTTGTCAGCTTTTAAATTGCTTCTTCTATGCAATTCAACAAATATTTACTGCATACCCACTACCTGACAGAAAACTATTTTTCCTATTTATATCAAACTAACAGAAAATATTGCTCCTAACCATCAAGGTTAAAAGGAAATCTTGCCATCTGCAATGACATGGTGGACTTGGAGGGTATTATGCTAAGCTAAATAAGTCATACAGAGAAAGACAAATACTGTTATGATATCACTTATATGTGGAATCTAAAAAATACAACAAACTAGTGACTGTAACAAAAAAAGAAACAGACTCATAGATATAGAGAACAAACTAGTAGTTACCGGGGGGAGAGGAAAGAGGTAAGAGGCAATGTAGGGGTAGGTGATTAAGAGGTACAAGCTATTATGTATAAAATAAGCTACAGGGATATATTGTACAATACAGAGAACATAGCCAACATTCTATAGTAACTATAAGTGCAGTGTAACCTTTAAAAATTGTGATCACTACATTGTACACCCGTAATTTACATAATATTGTACATTAAATATACTTCAATAAAATTATAGGGACAAAGTCACAAAGCCTGATTTAATTCAGGTACTGGAAAGTTCAACTAATGATTCACTATTTATTAACTTATCTACTTGGTAAGCTAAAAGCATATATCTTTAACAGTACAAAAAAAAGGAGCCGACTAGGAAGTGAAGTTAGACTTCTTACTGATTATTTCATATTAAGAAAAACAAATGCTGCATTACAAATTTCTTCCTATTAATTCCCATGAGTTTACCACTACCCAAAACAAAACTGGGTCCATAATAAATACAAATGCATCCTTCCAGCAGAGCTCCCTTCATAAAAATTGAAGCAAACATTAAATTTCTAAGTGAAATTAAAAACTAAAGCCTTTAATAAATGTATCTGTTTCATCTTCAAAATGTGCATCCATCGAGTCATGAAATCTCTCTGCTGTGTAATTATTTGTGCCCCAGTAAATGAAGCGGTGTTAAAACCAACTTCTGAGACAAAAAATAAATTAAAAAGCAAAAACCACGTCACAATGAAGACTCTCTGGTGGCTCCAACTATTAGATTACAAAGAAAAACAAAGTGAATTACCATCATGAGATGACAAACATAACACATCCAGCACAGTTCTAGTTTTAGGTTGGCATTTGAAGAACATATGATTATTTCTTTCTGCTTTTAAAATTCCAGAAAAACAAAGCAATATAAAAATAGAAAAATCTGTTGCAGCACCAGAAAATATAAAGGTACTGTTAACAGGACAGAATTTGTTAAAGACACAAAGCAGAAAAGATTGGATTGAGAGAAAAATCCATCAGTATCAACCATCTTGTGACACTACTCAGGCGAGGGAACAGTCGGCTAAGGAAGTAAGGGGTTGGATTTCCCCAGTAGAGCCCCAGAAACTGCCAAGTTCAGAGCCATAGGGGCTGCAAACAGGGCAGGTCTCAGGACAGCCAATGCGGAGAGGCAGATGAAAGAACTTGGGGCCTCCCCAGAACCACAGTCTGGCTGGCTGTTCACCTACAATTTCACATGGCTCCAGTGAAGCTCAAAAAAAGTGGGAACTTTATCTCCAGGCTCACAACGTAAGCAATAGACTCTGAAAGCTTCGGAATTCTCACGTATTTTTAACCACAGCTATAACTAAAATTGGCAAAAAGAAAAACCCACAGAAACCCCCAAGAACCCACCACCCCCCGCCATTCTCCAACTGATTCAAAAGATTCTAAAATTCACCAGAAAAACAAAACGTGCAAATAGGCAGAACATCTCAGAAAACAAAGACTACTGTGGGCATAGATGGGGGCCTATCGAACCAGATGATGAAACGTTCTGTAAACTTGTAATAATTCAGTTACGGTTATTACAGTAGTGTACCACACGAAACAGAAAAGAGATCGATGAACCAAAGTGTTCAGAAACAGCCCCAAAACGTACAACTCTAATGCATGACATAGTCTAAGGCACAAACGATGACACCGGCCACTGAGTACTCCTAAATGGTTCTGGACCCACCCATCACCTGAAAAAAATAAGATCCTCCCATCTCGCATCAGAAAAAATCCTAGATTTAAATATAAAACATGAGGACATAAAAGTAATAGAAGAAAATACAGAACATTTTTTTTTTTTTTTTTAACATCCTAGGTTAGAAACAAGCTTCAAAGCCAGAAACTGTAAGGGAAAAATTAACTTGGCTGGGAGGGAAGGGATGTTTGTTATCTTTTATGGAGTCAAGCTGAAGACAAAAGACAACTAGAGAAAAAAATAGATATTCTCAACTGGGTTAATTTCCTTCGCAGATACGGAGTGTTTACAAACCACTAAGAAAAAAAATAGAAAAACAAAGAGGCAATTCATTAAAGAAATGCCAACATTCAATAAAGTCATAAGAAGATATGTAGCTTCCCTGGTTAAAGAAATGAAAACTAACTGTATAAAAACAAACTCAAAACGGATTACAGGTCTACATTTTCTAAAAGCTAAAATCATAAAAATTTTAGAAGGGACTTCCCTGGTGGTGCAGTGGTTAAGAATCTGCCTGCCAATGCAGGGGACACGGGTTGGAGCCCTGGTCCAGGAAGATTCCACATGCCGCAGAGCAACTAAGCCTGTGTGCCACAACTACTGAGCCCGTGAGCCACAACTACTGAGCCCATGAGCCACAACTACTGGACCCATGTGCTTAGGGCCCATGCTCCGCAACAAAGAGAAGTCACCGCAATGAGAAGCCCGCGCACCACAACGAAGAGGAGCCCCCGCTCGCCGCAACTAGAGAAAAACCCGTGCGCAGCAACGAAGACCCAACGCAGACAAAAATAAATAAATTATTTTAAAAAAGACTTTTAGAAGACAACATAGGTGTAAATATTTATGACCTAAGAATAAGCAATGGTTTCTTAGCTAAAATACCAAAAGCACAAGCAAAGAAAACATAGGTAACGTGGACTTCATCAAGATTTTAAAACTTGGTACTCCACAGGACACCATCAAGAAAATAAAGAGACAACCCATTAAATGGGAGAAAATTTTTGCAAATCATATATCTGAGAAGAGATTAGTTTCTAGATTATATAAAGAACCATTTTAACTCAACAATAAAAAGACACAGCCAATTTTAAAATGGGCAAAGGATCTGAACAGATATTTCTCCAAAGAAAATAATAAAGGTACATTTTAAAAAAATTCAACATCATTAGCTGTCAGGGAAATGCAAATCAAAACCACAAAGAGATACCATTTCATACCCACTAGGGTGGCTATTATCAAAAAGAAAGAGAATAACGGGTGTTGATGCAGACGTAGAGAAAATGGAACCCTCATACACAGCTGGTGCATACATAAAATGATGCAGCCACTTTGGAAAACAGTCCGGCAGTTCCTCAAAAGGTTAAATATAGAGTTATACATGATTCAGCAATTATATTCCTAGGTATACACCCAAGAAAAATGAAAACATATGTCCACACAAAAACTTGCACATGGATGTTCACAGCAGCGTTACTCATAACAGCCAAGAAGTGGAAACAACCCAAACGTCCATCAAAGGTGAATGGACAGACAGAATATAATATATCCATAGAATGGAATGCTACTTGACAATAAAAACAAAGCACTGACACATGCTACGACATGAATGAACCCTGAAAACATTATGCTACGAAAGAAAACCCAGTCACAAAAGGCCATTGTGTATGATTCTACTTACATGAAATGTCCAGAACAGGCACATCTATAGAGACACGTAGAGTAGTGGTTGCCAGGCAATGGGGAAGATAGAGGATTTGGAAGCAACAGGCCAGAAGTAAGAGGTTTCTTTTGGGGGTGATGAAAAGATTCTAAAACTGATTGCGCTGATGGTTACACAGCTCTATGAATATACCAAAAGCCCCTGACTTGTACATTTCACATGGGTGAATTGTATGGTATACTGAATTATACCTCAATAAAGCTTTAAAAAAAAAAAGAAATGAAAATTTAAACAATAATTATGTTACATGTTTACTGGGTCTCCATCTGATAGTTAACTCCCCTGGGCAGGAGTCCCTTGTCTATCTTATTACCCTTCACCTTCCCAAGGGCAGTAAAAAGGCCTAGTAAAAGGACCAAAGTCGATTATTAATAACAGACGCCTCCCAGCAAAGCTGCTGTAAGATGAATTTCTTTGGGGGGAAAAAAAGAGTTTGTCTGCAGTCTGACTTTCATGTTTAAGTCAGAGATGCTCTCCTACATTAAATCTCTCTCCACAGCAGATATGCACTAAAAATTTATGAAGAAATTTAATTCTCTAGATGCTTCTACTCACTGCTTTTATCCAGACCATAGGAAACCAGACTTAAAGATACTCTGGATCCACCATGGGCATTCTGGAGACTTCCATTCTCTCAGTTCTGGCTTCAGTGTCTATGCATGAGTCTACTATGTTTTACCAGCAGGTGTCGCTGTCTAACCTTTGGTCTTTAAGTACCGAACTTCATATACTCCTAGTTGCCAAGAAGTGCTGTATAATTCCCCTTATGCATAGTGTGGGCTACACATAAAAAGCAACTTCCTTCCAGTACAGTACGGAGAGGGAGAGAAAAAAGAGTAACTGTACAGTGGAAAAACCTGATAAGCACTATCCCAAGTCAGGTGATCAAGGTTGACATCAACAGTGATAAAATACTGTCAATGATAGTATATACCCCTCATATGATGTAATGAGGATGGTACTTTACCCCTGTGCTTTTCCTCCTCAAAACACATCACCCCAGGCTAACTATGAGAAAAACATCAGACAAATCTCAACGAAGGGACATTCTACAAAATGCCTGCCTGGTACTCCTCAAAACTGTCAAGGTCATCAAAAACAAAGAAACTGTCACAGTCAAGAGGAGCCTGGGACCAAGGAGACATGACGACTAAATGTAATGTGTTACCCTGGATAGGATCCTGGAACAGGAAAAGGGCATCAGGCAAAATATGAGGAAATCTGAATAAAGGACTTTTAGTCAATAATAATGTATCATTTACTGGTTCGTTATTTGTGACAAATGCGCCATACTAATGAGCAAAACTGGGTGTGGGGTCTATGAGAATTTGCTGTACTATCTTTGCAATAATTCTGTAAATCTAATACTGTTCTAAAATAAAAGTCTGTTTTTAAAAACTTCACTAGCTGCCAATTTTGCCACATTAAGATTTTAAGGAATAGTTCCAACTGTTTAAAACTATAGTTTCTTTTTTGGCATGTTTTTAAGTGATTAGAAGACAGAAAAGCAAAACCTCAGGCCTGGAGAGCGGAGGGAATAGGTGGGGTGGGGTGTGGGGCAGTGGTTTCCCTGAGAAAGAATGGAGCCCCAAGCAAAACCCATCATCCCCATCACAGCACTAGCAACGTGGCCACTTCTGCCTTGAAAACTAAGAAAACTGCTAGTGCGTTCACAGCATAGTCAGCCTTTTCCAACCATGAAGGGAAGACTGGAAGATGCAGTGGTAGCAGGAAAACTGGCAGTGCTAAGAAGTTATCCAGCCAAGGTTTTTACTGAAAGATAAAGCCCTGCTGAAGAGTTTTATGATCCAAATTGCCCTAAAGCCCCAAAGCCCAAGAAACATCTGAGGTCTAAACAGTTATTTATACTAAAAAAAAAAGTTGAGAAGTACTCAATACATATGTTGATTTTAAATAGTCTTTTAAATTTTATTTGCTCTAGTTTTGTTTTTTAAAATGTGCAGCTAAAATAACAAATAAATAGTATGCTTCTTCAATAAATAGTTAACTGGCTTTTGGTTTGTTTTCTTAAAGGAAAAACTGTGGTTGAGTGGATTGTGTGCTAGATTCCTGCTCTCAGAATTACCCATGTCTAAAGAGAGCCCAGCCAGCTGTAATCTGAGACATCTTTCTCCACCTGGGGGCAGCTATCCAAACCGCAAGAATGGAGTCTAGGAAGGGTGAAACAGTCTTTAAGGAGGCAGCAAATGAGAATTAGGATTCTCCATACCTCAAAAAATTGTTATAATAAAAGTGAAAATCTAACCCAACCCACCCAAGAAACCAGTATACTGTATAGCGAATCAGAAATCAAAACCCTGAAGGCGAACTGTATCATACAGCATCCATAAAATGTGCATTTGATGGGTGACTCTGGTATGAAATGTAAGGCAGAGTTCATCCATAGTTTAAAGGGTGAGAGCTGAGTGAACACCGTCAGAAAAGAGAATGCAGGAAAAGTGAGTAACAAGCTGTACTGACTTAGTACCTACGGGAATGAGATGAGTGGGCTGGGATTCTTCCAGTTTGTTCCTCAACCAGTCAAAATCCTGGTATCTTCGACGAACAGAATATTCTGGCAGGTCAAACTCCACCCGAGTACTCTGCAAATGAGGACAGTGGAACAAAATCAGGGTAAGGGAAGAGTAGCATACCTTGGCAGAATGGAAGGAAAAAAGCTCTCTTTGAATAACCTGGGCAAGAACACGCTTTTCTTCCACCAAACGCACCAGCCAAGTGGCAGGGCTTACCAACACGGAATGACAAGTCCGGGCCACAGGGTCCAGTTAAAAATTTCAAGGATCTAGAATGAAAATGTCGAGGTTTCACTTCCCCCTATCTCAGGAAATGGAACTATCCCTCAGAATTGTGCTTGGAAACATTTGATTCATTTCCTCCAAGTTTAACTCTGAGAATTTCTTTTAGCAGAATAATTCCACCGAGGATACTGCTACTGAATCCAAATCTGTGAATCTGTTTTAAAAAAAAAAAAAAGTCTCCACCATCTGCTAAATATGCTGACAAGTTTTGCCAAAGGCAGAGGGGAAACAAGCAAAAAGTAGAGATAACAGATCACCTGCTCATTTAGGAACCAGACTAGGTGAAAACAGAAAAGGTTTTGCCCACTCTTCCATATTCTGCCAGGACCATAATAAGCTTGAAACTACATTGTATTTTAGGTGATTTTTTAAATCTAGAAGGAAATAATTGTAAAATATCATTGTATTGCAAAAAAAAAAAAAATTCCCTGAATTTAAGTTTTCTGAAATGTGATTACAACACTTTGATAACAAAAACCAATATTAAATAAAACTAATTTATACCAAAGCAGGATTTTTATACATTAATTTGCCCAAACCAAAATTATGTCTCAGATAAGCCATTTTTCCTTGTGAGGGTACCGACTATATGACAGTCACAGTTCTCAGAGGTTAAAGCACAAGATAAAAATGGTTCAAACTACATTTTATGAATTTATTGAAATCTTTCAAGCCAAAAGTCTGTTTAAATCCATGGAACCAAGAAAATCTTAAAAACACATGAACAAGGGACTTCCCTGGTGGTGCAGTGGTTAAGAATCTGCCTGCCAATGCAGGGGACACAAGTTCAATCCCTAGTCCAAGAAGATCCCACATGCCGCGGAGCAACTAAGCCTGTGCGCCACAACTGCTGAGCCTGCACTTTAGAGCCCACGTGACACAACTACTGAAGCCCACGTGCCACAACTACTGAAGCCTGCGTGCATAGAGCCTGTGCTCTGCAATAAAAGAAGGCCACGGCAACGAGAAGCCCGTGCACCACATGAAGAGTGGCCCCCACTCGCCACAACTAGAGAAAGCCCGGGCACAGCAACGAAGACCCAATGTAGCCAAAAAATTAATTTTTTAAAAGGACAGTAACTTAAAAAACACATGAACAAGAGTCATCCATCAAAGCAGCAGCCAGTGAACAGCTCTGGCATCAAAAATTATGATTTCATCCTTCCCAGAAGCCAGGCTCACGGTCTGAGCAAAACTGTGAAGTTAAAGGACTCAGTCTTGGACTAAACCCCAACTAACAATCTTTCTGCCTCTTCTCCCCTTTTCAAAGTTTCACACACCGGCATACACCCATGAAACACAACCTTCCCGTATGATGCAGGGGTAGGGGTGGGAAGACATGGGGAAATTTGTTTAATTTAGGCATTTGTGATTTATTAGAAGACTCCCCAAAAGAATTAGCATTTTAGAACTAGAGAGACAGAGAGAGACAGAGAGACAGAGAGAGAGAGAGGGAGGGAGAGAGAGGGAGGGAGCGAGGGAGGGAGGGAGCGAGGGAGGCAGAGAGAGGGAAAAAAATAAATAGAATAGTTAAATCCAAATCACTACTGATGAATCTTTAGGCATAAGGGTGACAGAGATACTGGCAGCAGTAGCCTGGCACTCCTCCTGAGGCAGGGGCATGAGCGGTCCTAGCATCCCTGAGATGCCACCAAGCCTCCCGGAGCCTCAGTTTCCTCAACCAGTAAGGAGGCAGTTTGGAAGGGGCATTCTTCAAGACCGCACGGAGTCCCCCAGCAGATTCTGTCTGGGGACTTGTCGATGATTATGGGCTCAGGAAAGGTCGATTTTGAAGGGTGACAAATGAATGCAACTCATTTTCATTGTAAACAGAACTAATAGAGGGCTCTAGTTTCTGTCCTCTTCTGTCACATGATATCCACTGGTTGTTCCTCTTTATTATGGCTTGCAAAACCACTTCATTAAATTATAGTCTATGTAACATTTCTACTCTAACTTTGAAATCAATCTTTGGTAACTACAGAAAGCGGTATGTATGATAAAACACAAGTTTTGTTTCTGCTGTAACCAATTTTACTTTCAAGCAACTGCTTTCTTTTTTTTCTATTTATTTAGGTTCGACACACTTATTTTAAAACTTCAGGAAAATTAAAGAAATAAAAAATAAAAGATCAGCCATAATCCCTCTAAATGGAGATAAATGCAATTAATATTATGGTTTATATCTTTCCATGTTTTTTTCTATGCACAGGCACTCATAGTTTCCTACGTCTCTTTAATATATCTTGGACATCTTTCTGTGTCAGTAAGTTCAGATCTACATAATCATCTTTAACACACATGGAGATACCATAATTAAACCAAATCCCCACTTAGGTTGTTACCAATTTTTCAATCAATAAACCATACTACGGTAAAAATCACTGATAATTCTCTTGAAATTACGAAAGAATATACATGAAAGAGTATATGTATTTTTAATCGACAAATTGTTTCCAGTTATAGACTGATTTATATTCTTAGCATATAGTCTCAATACTGGTTCTCTTTGATGGAAGTATAACTGAAAAATAACATGTCATCTTTGTTTTACTTTTGCTTCTTTAATGACTGTCGTGGTTGAACATCCTTTCAAGTGTTTGTTGGCTGTACATTTTTCTTCTTTTGTGAGAAGTCTTTTTATATATTTGTGAGTCTAGTCTTCTCCATTTGTGAAAGCTCTTTATAGCGATCTACCTATCATAACTGCCAAATGGCTTTTATTATACAGAATTTTAAAATTGTTATATAGTCAAATTCATCCATTTTTTCCCTTTGTGGCTGCTACTTTTAGTGTCATTGATAAGAAGTCTGTCTTCATTGCAAGCTTTTGAAAATATTCACCTGAATTATCTCCTTTATTTATGGCATACATGTATACATATATATAAAATTGCTGCTATGCTACTTCTAGGAACCTATCATTAGAAAATAATTTTTAAACTGTGGCAAAGATACCTGTATAATGATGTTCACTGCAATATTATTTAAAATAACAAATTCAAAGCAACCTAAATGTCCAACAATAAAAAACAGTCAGGGAAATTATGGTATATTTATTCTATGGTTATCAGTAATCATGTCTGTAAAACATTTTTAATGACAAAAATGCTTCAGTGATAGTTTTAAGAAAAAACAGGATACAAAATTAATTGTACATATTTTATGATTTCATTGGTGTTGAAATTTTCGACATAAAAAGTTAGAAGAAAAATCTAGGACTTATGATGACAGCTTTACATTCAACTCTATTTCCAAACTTTCTAACATTCTTATACAATACTTATAGTCACACACACAAAAAACTCATTTTTTAAAACAGCTCCTTTAAGGACAGGGGATTTAATAAATCAGTAAAATTTGTTTGATACTTTGGAAAGCAATAACATAAAAGAAAAACCATCATGAAAGAGAAGGATGCTCACACTCTCTGACCTGATAATTATTTTACTTATTTTTACCACCACTTGTTCTAGAAAAGATAGAGCGATATGTGGAATATGATCAAATGACATAAATTAGAAGTAGGTGAGCAAGATAAAGAAAAACAAGGACAGAGAGAAAAAGTAGAGCTGGGAACGAGGCTAGCAAAACACACTCACCTTGGAATTCTGCACACTTGTTAAAATTGGGCCACAGACATTACTGTGAATTTCTGGAAAGAAATCTAGTCCGTTATAGGACATACAGTGCTCATAAAATATGCAGGCCAATAAAACCCCAACTATGATTCTGTAGTAAGATTTTCCTCTGTGAAATTCAGGGTCTGACTTAGAAAGAAAAATAAAGTACTAATAAGTGTTTATCTCTATTTTCTAGTATCTGTGGTAAACAAAACAATAAAAAAGGAAGTGCATACCCACAATTCCATAAGCAGAGGCGACCACTTTACAGTTTTGTTCTGTGTCCTTCCTTACTGTGTTCCATACTCTAGAATGCCCCACCAAGATAAGGTCATTCGTACACACCTAAAGTCATATCTACAAATGGGTAACCGAGCACAAGAGTTGTAATGAAGAATATTCATTCTCACCACTGCACCCTGTGAATATCTCCTTGGTCATCTCTAGGCATCGCTGCCAAATTTTGTTAAGTTTAATACTTTGGAAGACCCAGCACAGAGCCACAGTAAAATCAATCCCCCAGGAGCACATCCAGTCCCCTGGGCCTCACCGTCCCACAAAAGAACTCCTCTTTATTCCCTAGGAGCTCATGGGCCCAGTGACTATGGCCTGGAGCCTTTCCCAAGCATTTTCAGTCAACTGAAAAGTTGATTTTACAGTCAACTCACTCTAGAGAGGCTTTGTCTCTATCAGAAATGCCATCCGTCCAGGCCACAGCTGGATCCTAACAAGTCTGAGTAACCCCCTCCCCCCAAAAAAGAACCTCTTCCCTTATCAAATATTAGCCAGCTAATCCCATTCTGTTTCAAAGCCCTGTAGCTCTAAGAGCACCTGAGAATGATGAAGAGTGTTCTGGCCTCCTTCTTCCGAAACGAGCTTCCATTTATTTCCTCCTCCTCAGATCTTCCCATCCAGCTCTCTGAAACACTCGTCCCGTAAGTAATGAAGTCCTGTAGTTCCTCAACCTGCTCAAATTCTGAAAGCTGGCTCTCCCGAGAATACAGCCCCCTTGCTGTCCCATGAAGTGGAAAGCTGCTGGTGTTCTTACATTTCACAAACCTCTAAGACCAAGACCAAGAGTTGCTGTTGAAGGCTTCCCTGGTGGCGCAGTGGTTGAGAGTCCGCCTGCCGATGCAGGGGACACGGGTCCGTGCCCCAGTCCAGGAAGATCCCACATGCCGCGGAGCAGCTGGGCCCGTGAGCCGTGGCCGCTAAGCCTGCAAGTCCGTAACCTGTGCTCCGCAACGGGAGAGGCCAAAACAGTGAGAGGCCCGCGTACCGCAAAAAAAAAAAAAAAAAAAAAAAAAAAAGAGTTGCTGTTGACATCCTGCTCCCTCCACACCACTCCTCCCACCCCGGAAAATCCTTTCGAGGCTCATGCCATCAGGTTATAGACACCTCTACCTCTCCTCACACCTGTCATCTGCTGACACCTCTGGCCTTTCTCCTGATTCCCCTGAGAGCACCTCGTTCTCGGGCTTCATAATCTGGGTGCCCTCAAGACGCAGGTGGTTCCCACACACAACACCCACCGCTAAGCCAACTACACCTCACTCCACTGCCATGGCCTCTCCACAGACTTTGTCATCACACAGAAATTCAGACATCTCCCTCTCTAACTGGCACCTCCTATATTTCAGACTCTTCCATCTCCCAGTACCCCTGGCTTTTCAGCCTCGGGAACTACAGTTCTTGACAATCCGTCCACTCCTGTCTTTACTTTCTTCCTTACTCAGCATCAATTCCACCAACCATCACTTCAGCATCTTACTTGCCCACATCCTAAATGCCCCTTCCACACTGTCATTCATACAACTCTGGCAAAAATGCAGCCACCTACTGCCTGCTTTTCTGGACTTAGGCACAGTCTGGAAGAAAAACAAAATCAGGGAAACACACTGACTGAAGCAATAAATTCTACAACTGGACGCTCAACACTGTCAAGCAATCTCTTGATACTTCCTTAGCCAACTCTCTTCCCCATTTTCCCCATACTTCCTTAGTCGGCTCTCCGAGAGTTAACGTGAAGCCTGTAGAAGTTTTGAAAGCTTCTAAGCCCCACTTCAAAACCTCCCCCTTCACTCTTCACGAAGACCTCATCATCTATTCATAGAGAAAACTGCAGATATAAGCAAAGAGCCCCTCAACATCCTGCCACAAAACAAAAACAAACCACTTCCCTTCTTCCAGAAACAATGGAAAAAGTATGCTTCCCCCATGAGAGGCCACTCCCTCCCTCCACTTCTGCCGGGGACACTCTCCGCCCACCTCCTCAGAGGCTTCCATCCTATTCTCCAACCTTCAACCCACAGTCTCCTTCTCCACCAACAACGGCCACGTGGCACTTAAACAAGTCTCTTTCACCCTTAAAAAACAAACAAAATGCCTCTCCCCCTCAAAGCCACATCCCCCTCCTCCAGCTACTTCTCTCACTCACTTTCACTGCCAAACTACCAACACTCACCACGTCTTTTCCTTACTTCCCACTCATCCTAACCCACTGCACACTGCTGTACCACCACCCCAATGAAGCTGCTCTCACCGTAGTCATCAATAACCTTCTCATCATTAAATCTAACATTCACTTTGTAATTCTTACATATAACTTGACCTCAGCAGCATTTAGCCTGCATTGACCACTGAGACACCTGAAAAGAGGAATTAATTGGGGCATAAGCCTAGGAGATGACTATCTGGCGATGGGATAAAAGACAAGAGGAGGACGGCTTCCAAAGGGAGCTGAGAGCTGCTCTCTGTTTCCCCAACCTCCAGTCTATCTGCACATCATCATCAATTTCAACAGTCAGGCCGTGGTAGTAGATGACAGTGGTGGGGGGGTTGGGAGAGGCGGTGTGGGTTACTTTCTCGAAAACCACATCTTCTGAAAGCACAGCACAAGACAGATCTGGGTTCAAGACAGATCTGGGTTCAAGTTTTAACACGTATTAGTTGCATGTCTTTGAGCAATTTTCTTAATATCGTTGTGTCTTAGTTTCCTCATTTGCAAAAGTAAGAATACTACCAGTACCTACTTCACTGAGTGCGAGGATTAACTGAGGATATATTTAAAGCACTTAGCACAAAATAAATGACAGCTCATCCACATGGCGGAGCACTACTGCAGTCTTAGAAACAATGGCATAACTGTGCTCACTGGCATTTACTAGCAGAGGAAGACATTTGCATTGTATTAAGTGAATTGGCCGCAAGTAAAATACTCATTTTTGTGAATGGATAGAGACAAATAGTTCAGAGAATTATAAATGATTATTTCTGGCTGGTGAGCTTGTAACTGTTCTTTTATTTTATTGTTTTAGCTTACCTGAGTTTTCCAATTTCTCTATAATGAGCACATATTACTTACATAAAATAAAATTTAAAGGGTTTCTACTGCAAAAAAAAAAAAAAGGTACAGCATATGGTAAATGCTCAATAATTAGCTATTACTAAGATGTTACTTTCTAGACGCCTACAGAGAAAACTGCCAGGATCTGCCAGCCCTGAGAAAGCCTCTCTCCACCACTGGAGAGAGAAGACAGCCACGCCTTAGACCTCGGTGGGGAACACCTTCCCCGCGTTGGCTCTCAGCCCTAGGCTCATTTTAGCTCAGGCAAAAGCAGCTCTGTACTTTGTCCAGCTTTTGTCATCAGGAATCTGAATCAGGCCTGGGAGTCAAAGCTCAAAGTCATAAAGTAAGTATTTGTACAACCTCGTCCTCTGACCATTAACTTTGCTTGAGAAGCTCAGCAGGAGTGGGGTGCTGGGACAAGATCAGGAGTTTGCGACCCTGTGTTCCCGTCTTTCCTCTCTCTCATCCCCACGCATCCCTACACGTCCTTTAATACAACACTCAGAAAAAAGGTTCCAGATGCATCACCAACGTATTAAACCTGGTGTCACTATTTGAAACAGGAAAAGAAAAGGACTCTGGTTTGAGATCAGAGGTGGAATTCACGGTAAGAAGTAAAACTTAATCCTGCAACAAGTTCACCCTTAAGGTGCTGTCCTCGAAGCCAGTGGGACTGGAACTTGGAAAGATTATCCTAAGACATTATCTGACTTAGAGGAAAAGAGACAGAAATAAGAGCACAATGGAGAAAGGGGAAGGAAGGACAGAGAGACAGCAGAGGAGAGAGTGGTGAGCTGCAGCACGGACATCAGCCTGAGAATCCGCTGACAGGGAGAGAAACTGCAGGGTGGAGGACAAGCAGGGCTGGGGAAGCATCAAGACAGGTGAGCACTGCTGTGCCAGGCGATCACCTTGACATTCAGCTGTTTAGAGCACAAATTCAAGAAAAACGTGTTTTGCATTTCACTGACTACAGGGTACAAGTTGACGCTAGGGAGAAAAAAATAAGTAACTGGAAATGATTCATGGGGGGTATGTATATCATCCTAGGACCTCTGAGGATATAATACACATCTAAGCATTTAGCAATGTTGAGAAATACTACCCAGTGCCAAAAGAGACAGGGGCAGACTGTGTGAGCGCATATGCCTCTGCACACATACAAATTTTCAAATGTGAACCAGGTGTGGAAAAGACAAGGCAGTAATATAGTGGTACAAGGCAGAAAGTTAGTAAATATTAGTTCCCACTCTTCTCTTACTCTTCCTCTGCCTGACATTAAGACTACCTGTATGCAGAAAACTATAAGACACTGATGAAAGAAATTAAAGATGATACAAACAGATGGAGAGAGATACCATGTTCTTGGATTGGAAGAATCAACATTGTGAAAATGACTATACGACCCAAAGCAATCTACAGATTCAATGCAACCCCTATCAAACTACCACTGGCATTTTTCACAGAACTAGAGCAAAAAAATTCACAATTTGTATGGAGACACAAAAGACTCCGAATAGCCAAAGTAATCTTTAGAAAGAAAAATGGAGCTGGAGGAATCAGGCTCCTGGACTTCAGACCATACTACAAAGCTACAGTAATCAAGACACTATGGTACTGGCACAAAAACAGAAATATAGATCAATAGAACAGGATGGAAAGCCCAGAGATAAACCCACGCACATACGGTTACCTTATTTTTGATAAAGGAGGCAAGAATATACAATGGAGAAAAGACAGCCTCTTCAGTAAGTGGTGCTGGGAAAACTGGACAGCTACATGTAAAAGAATGAAATTAGAACACTCCCTAACACCATACACAAAAATAAACTCAAAATGGATTAAAGACCTAAATGTAAGGCCAGACACTATCAAACTCTTAGAGGAAACCATAGGCAGAACACTCTATGACAAATCACAGCAAGATCCTTTTTGACCTACCTCCTAGAGAAATAGAAATAAAAATAAACAAATGGGACCTAATGAAACTTCAAAGCTTTTGCACAGCAAAGGAGACCATAAACAAGATGAAAAGACAACCCTCAGAATGGGAGAAAATATTTGCAAATGAAGCAACTGACAAAGGATTAATCTCCAAAATTTACAAGCAGCTCATGCACCTCAATAACAAAAAAACAAACACATAATCCAAAAATGCACAGAAGACCTAAATAGACATTTCTCCAAAGAAGATATACAGATTGCCAACAAACACATGAAAGGATGCTCAACATCACTAATCATTAGAGAAACGCAAATCAAAACTACAATGAGGTATCACCTCACACCAGTCAGAATGGACATCATGGAAAAAATCTACAAACAATAAATGCTGGAGGGGGTGTGGAGAAAAGGAAACCCTCTTGCACTGTTGGCGGGAATGTAAATTGATACAGCCACTATGGAGAACAGTATGGAGGTTCCTTAAAAAACTAAAAATAAAACTACCATACAACCCAGCAATCCCAGTACTGGGCATATACCCTGAGAAAACCGTAATTCAAAAAGTCTTGTACCACAATGTTCACTGCAGCTCTACTTACAATAGTCAGGACATGGAAGCAACCTAAGTGTCCATGGCCAGATGAATGGATAAAAATGATGTGGCACATATATACAATGGAATATTACTCTGCCATAAAAAGAAAGGAAATTGTGTTATCTGTAGTGAGGTGGATGGACCTACAGTCTATCATACAGAGTGAAGTAAGTCAGAAAGAAAAATATACTGTATGCTAACACATATATACGGAATCTAAAAAAGAAAAAAAACTTCTGAAGAACCTAGGGGCAGGACAGGAATAAAGATGCAGACGTAGAGAATGGACTTGAGGACACGGGGAGGGGGATGGGTAAGCTGGGATGAAGTGAGAGAGTGGCATGGACATCTATATACACTATCAAATGTAAAATAGATAGTTGGAAGCAGCCACATAGCACAGGGAGATCAGCTCGGTGCTTTGGGACCACCGAGAGAAGTGGGATGGGAGGGTGGGAGGGAGATGCAAGAGGGAGGAGATATGGGGATATATGTATATGTATAGCTGATTCACTTTGTTATAAAAAACTAACACATCATTGTAAAGCAATTATACTCCAATAAAGACGTTAAAAAAAATTGTAAAAAGACTAATTACACCAGATTATAATCATGTTCTCATCACAGAGCTTCAGGTTGATACAATGGTTGAAACAATGATTAATAAATTTCAGGAGTAATGAGATATTAACAGCTTAAACAATATCATGATAGAAAATAAGTGAAAGTACGGGGTTTAAAAGTTTCATTTGAGGGCTTCCCTGGTCGCGCAGTGGTTGAGAGTCCGCCTGCCGACGCAGGGGACACGGGTTCGTGCCTCGCTCCGGGAGGATCCCACATGCCGCGGAGCGGCTGGGCCCGTGAGCCATGGCCGCTGAGCCTGCGGTTCCGGAGCCTGTGCTCCGCAACAGGAGAGGCCACAACAGTGAGAGGCCCGCGTACCGCAAAAAAAAAAAAAAAAAAAAAAAAGTTTCATTTGAAAGACTATAGTCACAATTTCTCCTTCATTTTAAGGTTAAAAGAAAAAAAACTTATGCATAATCCTTTTAAATCTGAATATATCCACTCTCCCAAAAAGCTATACTCACAATTGTCATAAAGGTGAACAGAGTTGTACAAAGGAAGGGAAAAAGGAAAGGCAGGAATCATGGCGGTAGGACTTCAATTCTCCAAGACACTCTAGATAGGTGGAAGATAAGAAAAAGACCTACTTTGGTGGTGATCCTGTAAGTGATGTAGGTCTCCATCGTACAGACATGCTTCTTGGGATCATCAACCGTGACAAAGAGGTCTCTGGTCTCACCATCAATGTCATCATCAAGTTGTAGTCTGTTGAGAAGGGAAGATGAAGAAGCTGGACTTGCAGGGCCTGCTGGAGTACCGCCGTTGGGCAAAATGAGATCCTGAAAGAAGAAAAGAATCACCTTACAAAGTAGCTAAAAACACACACCTGGAGAACACCAGCAACAGAGGCTGCTTTAGCCAAACCAAGAAACACCTCTAAATACAAAAATAACTTTCAAAGAATCTGATCCTCTCCTTACCATTTCTTAAGTGAACGAGTCTTTTACAACCAAGAGAAACACGACGGGCAATGCTCTACACCAAATCCCGTTGATTCATGTGTCAGCAAGCGCTGCAGGAACCAACAGTTCAAGGACAGAGAACATGACAGCTACCACCGTCGTCAGACTTCGACAGAGAAAGAGCTCCTGAGCACACCACATTGTCTCTTTTTCCCACATTCTCAAGACCGCCACTTGGGCCCAGGTAAACATTAAGGGGCCAGAACCCTCTTAAATATCCAACACATTTAAAAACCTAATCAACCATCACAAAGAGACAGCTAAACATTACGTGCCTCCTGGAACGAGTTCACACCACCACCTATGAAGCATGCTTGCCAAATATGCTGGATATGAGTCCTGAACAAATCTCTAGACACAACACCAATTTATAGGCAATACAGCAAGAGTGAGGAACATGTTAAACAAGTGCTGCAAGGATGCAATCAGCAGCAGCTACACAATGTGAAGCTGAAGAGAACCGAAGACCCAGTTTCTTCAATAAATAAATAAATTGTAAGGAAAAAAAGACAGAGTTGGAAAGAGCACCTATAGATGTAATGAAACTTAAGAGACCTATCAACAACTGCAGTGGGTCCTGATTAAAACACAGGGTTAAAAGATTTTGAGACATTCAGGAAATTTTGAATATTGATCGATTATTTGATGACATGAAGGAATTATTAGGTGTGATAATGGAAGTATTATGATTTTACAAAGTCTTCATCTTTTAGTAACACATAACTAAAGTATTCATAGATGAAATGATAGGATGTGTGGTATTTGCTTCAAAATAATTAAGGTCAGGTAGTTAGGATATAGATGATACAAGATGGCCCAAAGCTGATCACTGTTGAAGCTGGTACTTGCAGGTTCACTATAAATTCTCACCTCTTCTGTATGTGTTTAAAATTTTTCACAATAAAAAAGTTTAAAAGGGTTGGGGGGGAGCAAGTACCAGAAAAGAAAGGGAAGGAAAGATTAAAAACTTATGGACTTCTTTCTTCTTAGGCCTCAGTAGGAAGCCACTTGAATCAATTATGTCCCTATAATATTCAAAAAAGATGCAGTCTTCCAGTTACCTTTTCTGGCTTTAAGATTTGATAAGAGAACAAAGCCCTATCTAGCAGTAGATGTGAATGCCTCTGAATGTCACCTTGGAATCATTAGAAGGCAAAGACTAAGGAATATGGCAAGAAAGTGACATGATACTAAGCAAAGAGCCTTGGTCAGGAATGTTTTTTGCATTCCTGACCTGTGGGTAATCAGATCACAGGCTGGGCGTGGGTCTTTCCCCAGAATGATCTCTTCTTGTGTGCAGGCTGGATATGACTTAGCCCCCAGAGCAGAGAACATACAGGAAATGAGAAGTCAATCTAGCAGTCATGTCCATAAGCTCCAGATGAAGATGGCACATCTGGAAAGAGAGTACGGAACAAGGCAGAGGGAAGCATGGTCTGGGGTCAAGGGCAATGTCACCCAACTCAGTGGGTGATGGAAACTAAACAACTTTGTCTCCCTGACCACAGATAATTTAATCACATCCTTACTTATGCAATGTCAAAAATACTTTTATAATTACTGAAAGGGTACCATTTCACAGAAGGTACTCATGGGAATGGACCCCACCACCCCTCCACTTCTCAGCCCAGGGTCTTGTCAGCTGGGAAGGCAAGCCCCTCAGCAGCTGCTCTCCGTGTGGACCACAGAACCTAGCTACAGCAGCATCCCACGACCTGCTTCCTCAGCACACTGATGTCACTGAGGGCATGCAGTGTCCAAATCCCAGGGTCTAAGGATCAGCGGGGGGACATCTTCTCTGGAGCTCTGAGACAACCATCACGTCTTCATCATTTCAGTAAATATTTAAACACTGACCTCAGGCAAGGCACCATGCTAGGCACTGAGGGGCCCACCCTTATATTTTAACAACACTAGCTCACTGGGCCTCAGAAAGGCTCCATCACCTATGGCTAAACATTGCACAAAAGAAAGAATGAATTCAAAACCTTTAGTCAGATAAGCCAACATCAGCTCAGACAGCAATTTTCCACAATCTGGCCTGAACTGATCCTGGAACCCACTATGCTGTTTCATATTTTCTCATCGTTGCTTACATAGCGCGCGCAC
This sequence comes from Neophocaena asiaeorientalis asiaeorientalis, assembly GCF_003031525.2. Taxonomy (NCBI): domain Eukaryota; kingdom Metazoa; phylum Chordata; class Mammalia; order Artiodactyla; family Phocoenidae; genus Neophocaena; species Neophocaena asiaeorientalis. The sequence goes on from NW_020174549.1 coordinate 109,950, forward strand.
GCACACACACACACACCCCTCTTTTTTATGTAGAGGGCTCCCAGGATCTCACAGAAATCTTCTCAAATGCCCCCTCCTCCTAGAATCCTTCCTGGATCCAGCCCCTGACAAAATTAGTCGCTCCCTTCTCAATACCTTGAAGATACTTCCACTGAAGCAATTTTCACAGTTTTAATCGTTTATTTACATATATAACTTATCCATAAGCACTGTGCATTCAACAACTGTAACGGTGCCTTGTTCACCTTCGTGTGTGTGTCTGTGATTATCCATCCGTCTGCCCGTCTCCCAGTGACTCCAGGACAACTCCCCTAACCTCAACTCCCCTAACCTTTGCCCTGGGGACCTCAGCCAATAACCCTCCAGGAACGGCCCACATAAAGATCTAAAAGATCTTGGCCAGACAGTGGGAACGGGACTATTTCTCAAATCAGTTAGCGGGGGCTGGGGAGGAGAAAGTCACCCAGACCTTGTCACACAGCAGATTCTTTCCTTTAGGACTACACAACCAGGGAAGATATCCACACCCTTACTACAGGGTGCTTCCCGTAATATTATTTGAGCATATATGAGTAGCAAATGAGCTACGGATGCCTGGACTTTCCTATAAAGGGTTGCTACCATCTCCGACTTCCATGGCACATCTGTGCGCGGGGCTTCCACACTCTTATTTCGCTGCCCTCTACGTCAACCTCAACGTGGTGAGGTTAGCAGACAGATACTATCTCTACCGATGAGGAAGCCGACTCAAAAAGGTGAAGGACTTCTGTATCCAAATGTATGGAAGCCAGGTATCTGGTTCCTAGTTCAAGGGTGTTATCAAGCTGGATCCCCTTTGTGTGGCTTTCCCCAACCCAACACTGTCCCTCATCTCCATTCTCTGGCCATAAATCCTTCTGGGTAAACATGAAGCTTCTGTTTTTAAAGCCAGTCGAGGAATGCTTACATTTTCCTTTAGGGTCTTAATACAAGTTATCCCCCAGATAACTCCCCTCAAGATATGGTCCCCATGAGAAACAAACGTGGAGGGAAAAGACAAAAATCTTAGAAGGGCAGGGGCTTAGGTGGACTCAGTGACCCAGGCTCCTCTGCCCTCAGAGTCCTCCGGTAGCGGGTTTTGCTTCACTGAGACCTGAGTCCTAGAGCACGTATTGTGGGAGGGCAGCACCTTTACAACTAACACGAATTACAAGAAGTGAGAGAATCCCTTGGCTCCTGTTTCATTGTTGCTGCCCTACAGTCAGTCCTCCTTACTGCAGCCAGAATGCTCCCTGGAAAAGGTCAATCAAAACATGTTACCCCCCTGCTCAGAACTCTGAAAGACATCCATCCAAACACATTCAAAATAAAATCCAGACTCCCTCCCATAACCCACAAGGGCCAACGTGATCTTACCACAGTCTCTGACCTCATCCCAGACATTCTCCCCACTGCCCTCCAGCTCATCCTGCTCTACACACCTGGCCTTGGCTTGTCTGGACCTCAGGGCCTTCATACTTGCTGCTCACTCTGCCTGGAACACTGCTCTCCCCTCCGATTGCCACTAGCCTGGCGCTTCTCCTCAAACAGGTTTCTGCTCAAATGACACCTACTCAGAGAGGCGTTCTCAGCCCACAAAAATCTAAAAGCATCCCTGCACCCTCCATCATTTTCCAGTCCCTTCCCTGGCTTTATTTTCTTCATAGGACTTAACCACTGTCTAAAAATGTATTATATATTAATTGATTGTCTGTCTGTCTGACTTCCCACCAGTCTGTAAATTCCACAGGAGCAGAGACTGTGTCTTCTGGAACACAGTAGGTACTCAGTAAGTATCTGATGAATAAATGTGTTTTAGAAGTGACCCAACTCAATCTCTTGCCAATACAAGGTACTCAATAAACGTCTGTTGAATGACAACAAAACTGAGGCTAACCTGGACGGACTGCCGAGTTTTGAATCCCGGTTCTACTCTTTACTAGCAGCATGACTTAAGTAAATTCCTTAATCTCTCTATTGCCCCAGCTTCGTCATTTATAAAATGGGTATAATGGGATTGAGTTAGTTAGCATATGGAGCAATTGGAACAGTGCCTGGAACATGGTAGGCGTTATATCACTATTAAAATACTCAAAAAAAAAAAAAAAAAAGTCAACTTGTCTGCAAGTATTCTGGCATCCCCTTTAGACTATGGGGCTGGGTTCACAGTAGACCATAAATGCTGCTGAAAATTAAAATTGCACCTAGAGTCACAGTTGGTGCCTTAACCACATCTTCCTTAATGACTTCCCTGTAGCAATAGATATATCTACAATAGCCTTTGTGAGAGTTACAACTACCTAGTTGATAAACACATGAAAACTCCTCAACGCTCCAAAATATCAATTCTTGCTATGTAGTTTCAGTTATAAGAGAATTTCTTCTCCCCATCACCCCTTTTTACTTAGGAAGAGGAATACATAACCAGGACACTTTGGAAACTGCCCTCGCTCAAAGAATTTCAGTTATAAGATCCACCATTGTGGCCAGCCAGCCACAAGAGAGGTTATTAAAATAACGTTAGTCACCAGCAAAATTCTATATTACATTAAACATAGGGTTTATGAAAGAAAGTGGCATACCTTAAGGGCCAATATAGACTTAATAAAAACAAGTCATGCAAAAACACTCTAATTTCTCTTTTTGATACTATTAGAGGAGTGTGGGCAACATGAGGATCTCGTTTCAGAAGAGCCTGCCAAAGCCTCTCGAGGCATCCTGACCGCTACAGGAGAATGAGAGCTCTCTGAATGCACAGACTGTACCTGACTTGTCTTAATGGACCTCCCTCCTGCCAGGCACACAGGAGATGCCTGAAGAATGAATGTGCCCTGCACAAACTGAACAGAACACTCCTGACTGCTGACTTTGCTGTAAAGTTAAATTTAGGCCAACTATGGGCAATAACTTCAAAGGGAAAACCTCAAAATTGTTCTGTTCAAAGATGTTCATAACAGATCAAAGAACACAGAGTGAACCCTGGAAAAGCTCCAAAGGCTCACTAACCAGGAAATGATCGTGTTTACATTAATAACAATGTTACACACTCATTGAAAAAATTATAAATCTAGACTTCTAGATAAATGCAGCGAATTAATAAGCTCAGGTCTTTGCTTTCTCCCTCTTTCCCCCTTCCAGACAACAACCACCTGAAGAACGGGAGAGAAAGAGCAGTGGCAACCAGATTAGAAACTAGGAAAGGGCATCATCCAAATGCCAAAAGTTTTGAAGATTTCCTACAGAGACAATTGGGACTCAACTGAGAAAAGAACTAGGAGGTATCTTTAACCCATGCCACTGAGGTTACTTACGGTTCTCAAGGTTACCTAAAAAGTAGAAAGTGTCCTGAACCCTCACAGACACTCTAATTTGAATTTGCAATTGTCTGGAGGGATGAGGGTATGGAAGGGCCCACAGTGGGGCAAAGGAGGACCCCCAGAGTGTCCGGCTGCTGTGAGCAAGGGGGTGCCAGCACAGGCATACACCATGTGAGGCCCACCAGCAGAGGGTGCCTTGCCCCCAGGGCTTCATCTAGCCAGGAGGGGTAGAGATGCAAGAGAAAGGTCAGGGGAACAGAAGGCGCCTGTTTGCACCTTCATGAAGTCAGCTGCCCTGGGTAGGTCCACCAAGCACAAAGGAGGCAAGACCGCAAATTCTGAAAAGGCTGGACTCTACCGAGATGGGGAGAGCACCTAAAACAAGATGGAAGCCAGGCTATACTGGATCCAGATACAGAGAGGAACTAGGCCAAGTCTTCCTGACCGATTGTCCCTGACCCTGGTTTTCTTTCTTCTGATTCCTTTTCCCAAGGGGAGACCACTCCACTCAACTGATTTGTCAACTATTGTCAACTATTATTCCACTCAACCTAAGATCCGAGAAGACAATTCTAACACCAAGTAGAAACAGGGAGATCCAGGGAATTCCCTGGCAGTACAGTGGTTAGAACTAGGTGCTCTCACTGCCGGGGCCCCAGGTTCAATCTCTGGTCAGGGAACTAAGATCACGCAAGCCGTGCAGTGAGGCAAAAAAAAAAACAGAAAGAAAGAAAGAAAGAGAGAGAAAGAAAAAAGAAACAGGGGATCCAATAATTCACTTCTTCTGGTGAGAGGCAAATAGCAGGCCTGTATTACCTCATCAGACACAAGAAAACTGAAAAATATACCAGCCTATATCAACTCATCATTCAGACCCAAGAAAACCGATACATGAGGAAAAGCAGCACAGTCCTTAAGAGCAGATAAATATATACATTTGAAAAGATTTATCCCATAAAACACTACACTTTAGTCCACATCTACCTTGTGCTCCCATTTAAAAAAAAAAGTCAAAGTGGAAGAGAACTGTACTTTACTTCACTGTACAGTAGAAACTAACACATCATTGTAAAACAACTATACCCCAATTAAAAAAAAAAAAAAGAAAGTGGAAGAGGGGGAATTCCCTGGTGGCGCAGTGGTTAAGACTCCGTACTCCCAATGCAGGGGGCCCGGGTTCGATCCCTGGTCAAGGAACTAGATCCCATGTGCATGCCTCAACTAAGAGTTCACATGCCACTGCTAAGGAGCACTCGATCTGAAACTAAAGGAGCCCAGCTGCTGCAACTAAGACTCGGTGTAGCCAAATAAATAAATAAATATCTAAAAAAAAAAAAGAAAAAAGAACCCGGACCGGGTTCGTGCCCCGGTCCGGGAAGATCCCACATGCCACGGAGCGGCTGGGCCCGTGAGCCATGGCCCCTGAGCCTGCACGTCCGGAGCCTGTGCTCCGCAACGGGAGAGGCCACAACAGTGAGAGGCCCGCATACTGCAAAAAAAAAAAAAAATTAAAGCATAAATTGAAAACAGAAAAGAAAGAGTAAAAGTTATAAATAAAACCAAAATTTAATTCTTCTAAAAGAATTAAATATAGAATTGTATTAATATAGAATAAATATAGAATTAAATACAGAAAGAAGGAGGGGAAAAATGAGCAGGCAATAATGATTTAAATCTTACCTCTGTGTATGATTATAAATTACAAGGATGTGCTATGAATAGCTATGCTAATAAACCTAGAAGCCTCTTTGGCCATACATTGCAGGAAAATGTACGGCCAAAGAGAAATTAAATTGATCTAGAAAACCTAAACAACTAAATAACCTCAGAACTGCTGTCAGAGAACTTTTACTGAAAGGTGAGCTAAGCCCCAATGGTATTACAACTGAGCTCTAATGAACCTCAAGGAGCAAGTCCTGTTTTATTTGAACACTCTAAAACACATTTAAAAATGAAAAAACTTTCAAATCAGTTTATAAGGGTTACCTATATCTGATATCAAAATAGTATGACAAAAAAGGAAATCAGATGTAAGTGTAGACTTCGTCAGTAAAGTAACAGCAAATGGTACATTAGAAGAATTTTTTTAAAAAGAAAGAAAGAAAAATAATATACCAGGATTGAGTAAACATAATCCAAGAAATCAAAAGTGATTTAACATTAAGAAATTTATTAATGCTATTTATGACATTAACTGATAATAGGATCACTGTCCAATATAATCACGCCCACAACTACCAAAATGCTTATTGGTATCATACACTGGTAAATATCAGCCATTCTATTAAAATCTCTAAGTAAAATTAAGAAATAAAAGGAAGGTTCCTAAATATGTTAAAGGGTATAAATCGGAAAACATCAGCAATGAACCTTGAAAACACTGCTCTAAGTGAAAGAAGCCAGACATGAAAGGCCACATATATAATTCCATTTGTATGAAGAATCCAGACAGGCAAATCCACAAAGATAGAAAGAAGACTTCTGGTTGCCAGGGGCTGAAGGGAAGGGGAAAACGGGAGTGAACACTTAATAAATATGAGGTTTCTTTTTTGGGTAACAAAATATTCCGGAATTAGACAGTAATGATGTTTGCACAGTGCTGTGAGTATACTAAAAACCACTCAACTGTAATATAGTTTGAAATGGTGACTTTTACGGTATGTGAATTAGATCTCAATAATATATTTCTTAAGCAGGAAACAATATAAAACACTGGAGTCATGTCTACAAAATTCAGAAACAAGACGCTGATACAGAATCACCCCATTATTCAAATTGTTCTGGAGCCTTGAGCTAGCACAACGGTGTACAACAGAGCTCCACGCACTGCAATCATTCAAGAAGAAACTCGCAGTGATCTACATCACTTCCTTGCAAAAGGTTGGTTTCTTCGCAAATTAATCTAAAACTATAATACACATAATAGGGAGAAAATGTATTTAAAACTTTTAAAAATGATAAATCTAAACTGATGTCAGGTATTTACTAAATAACATTCAGTGACAAAAGGAGAAGACACAAACCACATGGCAGACTGTAGTATCGTTTGCAATTATTAACTCTGTACCTTTAAGAGGATTATACACACTCACTATTGCCAAGTGACTGCCGACCGGAGGGCATATCTCCACTCGAGTCCAGTGACTGTTGGCCTGGCTACGTAACAGGCTCTGGACAATGGCACATGAGCAAATGTGACGTACACCAGATGGGAGCAGACACTTTAAGAGCCACTGCATGTTTCCATCAGCTCTCATGTGCTCTCTCCTCCTCATGTGCTCTCTCTCCTGCCTTCAGAAGGGAAGACTTATGGAAAAGAGCCATAGCAATGGACTCCCAGCCACCGACACGTAACTCCATCTAGAAATTAATGTTTGCTGCAAACCTCTGTATTTTTGGAATTTGTGGTTTATTAACCACAGCATGACTAATACATATAATTATTAAAATGTCTATGTAATTTAAAAAATCTAGGTAAGAGATAGTGTGTAAACAATATGGAATTTTAAGATGTAGGGATTTATCTTTTTTTTTTTAGTAACTGTAGAATTATTCAAAATGCACCTTAACCATATGACTTAAGTCCTAGGACCCTATTTGATTATCAGTAGAAGTTCAGTCTTCCTTCTTTCCCACCCCTGCCCCAGAATCCCATCTCCAATATTCTCCAAAACCTCCAAGGTTGCTTGCACAAGTTTCTCCAAGTTCCCAAGGCCCAGCTGTCTGTGGTTTCTAGGTTAGCATCTTCTCTGAACAGTCTTACATTTCCCCACTTTGGATTCTGGATCATCACATATGAGGGAAAGACTCTTCTTCTTTACACATAGGTTAAGAGATCACCTTTAATTATCTGTAGGTTAATAAAGTCGTTTCAAAACTGAAAATGTGGGCTTCCCTGGTGGCACAGTGGTGAGAGTCTGCCTGCTGATGCAGGGGACGCGGGTTCGTGCCCCGGTCTGGGAAGATCCCACATGCCGCGGAGCGGCTGGGCCCGTGAGCCATGGCTGCTGAGCCTGCGCTCCACAACGGGAGAGGCCAAAGCAGTGAGAGGCCCGCGTACCGAAAAAAAAAAAAAAAAAAAGAGAGAGAAAAAAAAAACAAACCTGAAAATGTTTCCCCAGCTTTTCTATTAGAAACTCTCCCTTCAAGTAAAATCCACCCATTGGCCTGATGCAAAAGACGACCTCCAACAAGATCACAAAGGAAGTCAAAATGCAAGAGCCCAAGTCCACATTCCTTGGCTCAGTTTCCAATGTCTATTACTAGCTTTTTCTAAGGATCTCCAGACTAGCAATCAGCTCTCCAGACATTCTTGTGATTGTCGGGAGCAAAGATTTTTCTCCCACTCTCAGATGAATTTAAATATGATCTCTTTTCACTCCTTCTAAAGAGGATACACTGTTTCAACCACAGAGTGAAACACCTAACACACATTGGACAAAGTGCTGACACAGAGCTACCAGGATGTGTTCAAATGACTCAGTATGGCTGGGCATGTGTACACAAAAACCTCTACCTATGATGCAATGCAATATGGGTTATAACGGAGGTCCATGCAAAATGAAGGAGGGGCACAAAAGATGCTGGGGCAACTGGAGAAGAACAAGAAAATTTGCCAAATGGAAAAACAAGATGGTGGGAGAGCTTGGCATGGACATTCCATGCTGAGAAATCACGACCTCTGAAGGAGGAGAGGTATTTCCAAAAGCTTGTCCCTAACTGAATGATAACTAGGACCCACCACACAAAGGTTCTGCCTCTGTTGCTGGTCAAGTACGTGCATGATCTGGAGGACTCAAATGCCCAAGCAGACAGCTTTCTAAAGACACGAATTAAACCTCCCCCAAAAGTACACAACAAAGAGAACGTGACTCTAACTAAACACCTGCTCTCTTTCCTTCCCACCTTGATGCATTCTGCCAACTGAAAGCTAAGTAATAAAGGCACTCCCCTCTGACATTTCTGCACCAAAATCACGCAAGGGCCTGAGGCAGAGAACCCCTCAGATCATCCAAGTTGTTTGTGTCACTTATAAGAAAAGACTCGGAAGTAGCACGCATGAGGCCACTCAGGTGGTAACGTGACCACCAGGTCTTTGGTCACTCACCCAGGGCTGTGGTACCACACAAACTGGATGCTCCACAGAAGAAGGAGAGGGATGCACACAACAGATAAACAGCTCTAAAGACCAACTGAGAAACAGTTACATGATGGGTGGTAATTAACAGAGGAGAAATAATGTTTCATAAAGGCCATGAAGTTAACCTACTGGGGATACTCAGTCTAAGGGTCTCATTTCTACGCTCTCCCAACACTAACCCACTCCATCCACCTCTGGTCTTTAACAGAAGAGGCATGGGAGGGAGGGAGGGAGGGAGGGAGGGAGGAAGGGAGGGAGGGAGGAAAGAAGATAGATAGATAGATAGATAGATCTCTGGGCTTAGAGTCCACATGACTGGGCTTGAATTCTGGCTTTGCTCCTCAGAGGCCTGGAGTAAGGTACTCAATCTCTCTGAGACCCAGTTTCTCCATCTATGACATGGAGGGTGTAAGGATTAAAGAAAACACAAATAATGTGCTACTTAATCCCTTAATATACGTTAGTTCTTTCCCACCCTTCATACAACACTCCTTAACTGTACCATTTGTTCACCTTTCAAAGCTGGTCCTAACTGACATGTTTTTGTGCTACCATCTGACACAGCACTGCATATGTGGAATGCCCTCAGTGTCTGATGAAACAAGTCAGATGCCTATGGGAAGTTAAAGGAAAGCGCATTTTCACAGCAGGGACCTAGATGAAACAATATACTATACAGAGCTGAATATCTACTAGGTGATCAGATACTTGATTAATCATCACCTCAGACCAAACCTTTTCAAGGGCAAAAACCATTCAAGTGAGCAACAGACCGGGGCAGGACTCTACTACCAATTCATGTGAAGTGGTTACTGTTAAGTCCACGCTTACAGCCACACCACTCAGCTGTGCTTTAAAAAGCCTTGAGCACTGAGCAAGACTAAAAGTGTCCTTGCCTCAGAAACTACCTGAAGCTCACCATTCCTCTATAATAGGGACTCTTCCTCTAGAATCCAAAGACACCTCATGCCAAAAATTATGTGCAAGGTTCTGCACGTGCACTCATGAATCTGAATTTTCCTTTGGAGAGAACCTATAATTTTTAGAGTCCCAAAAATACCTACGGGGGAAAAAAGTTAAGCACTCCTGATTCTAAACTGTGTCTCTCAAAAAAGGAAGCAGAAGTATATGTGAACTTCCACGAGCTCTCCAAGTTCAAATTGCCCCTCAGCAGAGTACTCTCACGTTCAATGATTTGTGACGTTCAATGATTTGTGACGCTCAGACCCTACCATTAGGGGTAGGGAAGTCCTTAAACCCTCAACCCAAACCTGAAACTAACCTGAGATGAGAATTTGTTAGGAAACATGTGGCTATACTCAAATAGGTCACACTAGCTTGAAACAAGTGTTCACCTAAAATGATTCTCTCAATACTGGTCTTGTGGCATTAAACACTGTTGTGTTGATTCAGGAGCTAAAAGAGCTAGGAGCTAAAAGAGATGTTTTTCTGTGAAACTCTTCGAAGCCTGAGACACGGGTGCCCCCATGGCATCCTTTTTAGAAGCCTGAAGCATGCCCTCCTCCCCCCAAAAGTGCAGATGGATTTCCAGGCTTGAGATTCACCTGGCTGCCTGGCTGCTCCAGCTCTAATTCCCACATTCCTACTGACATGACTCAGACTGGACATAGGGGATTTCTTTTTATTTCCACGGTGAGTAGATTTATCGGGAAAGAAGAAGGAACTCAACAACCAAGAGTCTGATCATAGTGTAAACAATAAGGAGTGAAAGAAAAAGCGGGAATAGGACGTTCTAAACCAAAACAGCTTAAAGGAGTTTCACAACTAAGTAACCAGACAAGAAAAGTGGGAAAAAGGCAGGAAGGAAGGACATGCAAGAAAAGGGCCCTACACTTCATACTAGTCGGTGTGGCCCCCTCGTGTGGGCATTCTGAGCTCAGAGGCAGAAACGAGCCCTGTGAATAAGGGTCAGTGGAAGGAGGGTACAAATGGCAAGGGGGCAGAAACAGATAAAGGAAGTCAAGGAATGAATGAGGGGAAAAACTGCAACCTTATTTTCCTATAAACCATGAGGATAAAACAAAGTCAGAAAGGAGGCAGCTCCCACATGGTGGTGCAGGTATCCATCCCCATGGGGAGGCGGGGAGGCTTGTCTTGAAGCCAATACACGAGAGATCAATAAACAGCAAGGATTTCTCAAGATGCTTTCATTTACACTTTATGTATGACAGAGAGAAACGTCAACTGTCCAAAGCGAAGATGACTAATATTTTTCAGTTCGGGTTGTTATCATGGGGTGGGTGGAGACTGATAGATTAAAGGAGGGTCAGCTTTCCTCAAAGCCACTCCTAGGTCTAGCTTGTTTGACAAAATTTCGCTAAAAGATTAAATTCCTACAATATATATAATTAAATATGTTTTCAGCATCTTTCTCCAAGGAATCTCTGTGAGATGGCAGAGGGAATGGGACAAAATAATTATCACTTTCTATTTCTTCTATAGACCAAAAGAGAGATGTTTTCCAACACACGGGAGTTTTAAGTAGCCTAATTACCAGGGTACTATCCTCCCCCAAACCACAAATTAGAGGATATGGAAAGAAAAAGCTACTCATCCATGTATTCATCCAAACAAACATTTATCGAGTTCCCACGGAGTACCAGGTACTATTCCAGATGCACGGGAAAGCAAGCTGATAAGGGATTTATTTGAGGAAACAAGTTTTGGGGTGGAGTACGGGGTGTGGCACAGACCCAGGACAAACAGCAACGTGATGTAATGAGATAAATACGTGAATAAGGAAAAACTGCTGTGCTGGAGTCCAGAGCAGCCAAGAGTAACTCTGCCCTCCGAGGACGGCTCCAGAGAGGCAGCCTGACCGCACAAGGCCTGGCCTCACATTCCAGCTCTCCCACCAGCTATGCGGCAGTAAGAAAACCACTTAAATTCACCAACGCTCACTGGAAAATGGCAAGGTCACCCGATCCAGGTGGCCAGGCCGCACGGAGAGTATGGAGAATGTCTGTGAAAGCCCCTGTACACAGCGACTAGCCACTCGGCAGGGAAAAGGTGCTCCTGGCGTGGAGCGCGGCCTCAGCAGAATTGCCACAGGGTGAGGTGCGGAGGGCACAGCTGGGGACCATCACTGTGGACAGAACATGAGCCGCCCAGGGGCGGTGGCTGGAAGCAAGGCCTGGAGGTCCAATGAGCTCCAGACTCTGAGGGATCTTAAATAACAGGCTTAAGAATTTGAGGCGCACCCCACAGGCCGCGGCTAAGCTTTTAAGCAGAAAAGTGGCACTCGTACGTAACTTTTTCAAAAAGACTTCAGAAAAAACACACAGATCAGAGAGAAAGGGAAAGAAATAGGAGGAAAGAGAGGGCTCATTTAGGGAGCTCTTGTAATTGTCCAGGCACACCTCCCCCCCACCCCCGAATGGTACCTGAGCCAGGTGGTAGATGCCACGGAGAGGAAAGGACAGGTGAGAAGTGTCATCAACAATAAGGTCGGGTGCCCTGGGAGACTCTGATGAATGTCTCCTCAGCAGAAAAAAAGAGTCTGGCCACACCAGGGGGATCATGTTTCAAACACAGGTAAATTACAGAGGATTAGAAATTCCTGCAGTTCTAGCAAAATCGAGCAAACACAAGTTCAACTGCTGTTTGTGCTGTGGTTAAATCCACAAAGCCCATCCTTAGGACAAGAGGGCGAGTCCTGCCAAAATGACCGTGCTCAGCAAAGGCTTACACCAAGGTCCACCAAGGTCACCAGGCACTTGACATTCTTACCCAGGGAGGAGCTGCCTCCCAGAGGAGACTCCTCCCACTCACCTTCCATCACCTTCTTCAGGGATACCCGACTCAAGTCACTTTTCCACTGTCACAGCCAGCACGCTCACGGCAGGAACTCACGTGGGGAATCTCGCACCGCCATCCACTTAAGGCCAGATGAACAAACAGCTCACAGGCTGTTAGCGCCGCCTGGCTCCAACACCTGGCCAGCGGGATCTCTGTCGCCTGAACCCACCTTTGGCAGACAGCAGAAGGTGGCCCGCTGAGCGCTCTGGGAGCCTGGGCTCTGAAGTGACTCACGACACAACAAAATTCCAAAACAGAAAGCAAACTCTTGGGGCTGAGAAAGATGACAGGACTTGGAGACAAAAATCCATACTTTTTCACAGCGATCTACACACCACACCTCTAAGTCAAGGGAAAATAAAGAAATTAAATACTGTACGTTCATACTATCTTCTGAGCACTGTGCAAGCTTTACACAGTATTCTCAACCCTTCAAATAACACAAGGGTAGGGATGGGGGTGG
>NW_020174549.1:122835-129479 GCF_003031525.2 Neophocaena asiaeorientalis asiaeorientalis
ATCCGTGTTCCTACTAGGAGAGCAGGTCCAGGGAGGTTACAGGACGGGCCCAAGGTCACTCAGCCAGTAACAAGCAGAGGCACAACCGGAGCCCAGCCCCAAGAGGCCAGAGCAGAGGCTGGTGGCTGGCCACCGCCTGCCCCCTGGTCGCAAGAGACTTCGTGGAACAAGCACCTACCCGACAAGAGACCCCGTACCCACTGCCCCCACATCCACCTTCGCATCTGCAGTAGGGCCTGGTGGTGAGCAATCCTTCACATGTGTCCCTTCAAACAATTAAATTCCTGATCCACCGGTGCCAGAGAAATAAACCAAGTCACCTTGCCTCTCAAAGGATTTTTAAGAGCCAGCCAGCTCCAGAGAGGATCCAACATAAAGGACCGGAAACCATTAACAAACAGCTCCATTTGGCCATCAGCAATCCCCCATGGACTCCAGAAAAATCAAGCTAGACCCCACCACAGTGTCTGCACATGGAAATAAACCTGAGTGGTTAGACACCATGGTGCACGGGCACATCTGGCTTGAACACTCAGTGTTAATGCAGGGGGTGAGGGCTTCTCATCCCCAGAGAACTCTTGGGTAATATATATCCTGCCCACATAGCTCGATGATTCACCCTGTCATTCCCTAAACTGATGGGACAGATTTAGTAATATGATAACCATGGAACTTCAAATAGTGAGGAGGGAAGAGATTAGTCAATAAATGCTGATGGAGAATTTGGTTAACCAGTTAGGGAACAATTAAGTTATATCCTTTTCTAATGCCAAATGCAAAAATAAATATCAGGTCATGTAAAGAAATAAATGCACTACATCAACTATACCTCGATTTAAAAGAAAAAAGAATGAAATGCACGATTAAAAAAGAAAACCAGATGATGATTTATATCAGGGGTTGGCAAGCTTTTTTGGTAAAGGACCACAGAGTAAATATTTCTGGCTTTTCAGGTCACAGTCTCTGTTGCAACAACTCCTGTCTGCTGTTGTGGTGCAGAAGCAGCCTCATACAGTAGATGGACAAATGGGTGTGGCTACATTCCAATAACATTATGGAATGGACACAGTTATGTCTGAATTATGGACATAACTGTTATGGACACAGAAGTCTGAATTTCACTAATTTTCACATGGCATGAAATAAACATCTTTCTTTTTTCCAGTCATTTAAAAATGCCATTAAAAAACTCTTAGGGGCTTCCCTGGTGGCACAGTGGTTGAGAGTCCGCCTGCCGATGCAGGGGACACGGGTTCATGCCCCGGTCCAGGAAGATCCCACATGCCGCAGAGCAGCTGGGCCCGTGAGCCATGGCTGCTGAGCCTGTGCGTCCGGAGCCTGTGCTCCACAACGGGAGAGGTCACAACAGTGAGAGGCCCGCGTACCGCAAAAAAAAAAAACCTCTTAGAACTGAAGGTGTCATGGGCTGGGGATGGAGGATGAGGTGGGCATGGCTATAAAAGGGCAGCAGGAAGGAGCCTTGCTGTGGTGGAACTGTCTGTATGTTGACTGTGGTGGTGCTGGTTACAGAAATCTACACACCTGATAGAACTGCACAGAATAAACTACACACATGCACGCACTCACAAATGCGTGCTTGTAAAATGGGTGAAATTTGCATGAGTTCTGTCGACTGTACCAACGTCAATTTGCTGGTATCGTTAGGCAAGATGTTATCATTGGAGGAAACTGGGACCTTCCTATACACATCTTTGGTAACTCCCTGTGAATCTATAATTATTTCAAAATAAAAAGTTAATAATGGGGGCTTCCCTGGTGGTGCAGTGGTTAAGAATCTACCTGCCAATTCAGGGGACAAGGGTTCAAGCCCTGGTCTGGGAAGATCCCACATGGCGCGGAGCCACTAAGCCTGCGTGCCACAACTACTCAGCCTGAGCTCTGAAGCCCGCAAGCCACAACTACTGAGCCTGCGTGCCACAACTACTGAGCCCACGTGCCACAACTACTGAAGCCCACGCGCCTAGTGCCCGTGCTCGGCAACAAGAGAAGCCACCGCAATGAGAAGCCCGCGCACAGCAACCAAGAGTAGCCCCCGCTCGCTGCAGCTAGAGAAAGCCGCACACAGCAACGAAGACCCAACGCAGCCAAAAGTAAAATAAATAAATTTAAAAAACCAAAAGCAGAATCCATAAAGGAAGAGTAACATATTTAACAAATTTTTCTCTATGTCAAGAAACAATAAATGTGAAAAGATAAACAGCAACCCAGGAAAAGGATTTGAACATCTATGACCATAGGTTGTTTGCTTCAACGTATTAAGGATTTTGAAAATCAGCATTAAAGACATACTATGTAAAAAATAGACAACTGATGGGAACATATCGTATAGCACAGGGAACTCTACCTTATGCACTGTGGTAACCTAAATGGGAGGGAAGTCCAAAAGGGAGGGGAGGGACTTCCCTGGTGGCACAATGGTTTAGAATCCACCTGCCAATGCAGGCGACATGGGTTCGAGCCCTGGTCCAGGAAGATCCCATATTCTGCAGAGCAACTAAGCCTGCCACCATAACTACTGAGCCCAAGTGCCACAACTACTGAAGTCCACGCACCTAGAGCCTTTGCTCAGCAACAAAAGAAGCCACTGCAATGAGAAGCCCACGCACCACAACAAAGAGTAGCCTCTGCTCGCGGCACCTAGAGAAAGCCCACGCTCAGCAATGAAGACCCAACACAGCCATAAATAAATAAATAAATAAATAAAAAACATATACACACTACTTTATCTAAAATAGATAACAGAGGAATTCCCTGGAGATCCAGTGATTAGGATTCGGCACGTTCACTGCTGTGGGCCCAGGTTCGATCCCTGGTTGGGGAACTAGGATACCACAAGCCACATGGCACAGCAAAAAGAATAAAATAAATTTAAAAAAATAGATAACAAAGACCTATTGCATAGCACACGGAACTATACTCAATATTGTGTAATAACCTATAAGGGAAAAGAATCTGAAAAAGGATATATATATTATATATATAATATATATATATACATTTATGACTGAATCACTTTGCTGTAAACCTGAAACTAAGACAACACTGTAAATCAACTATACTTCAATAAAAATAATAACAATTGTTCAACTTCAATAGCAAACAACAAAATGAAAATGAAAACAAGATATCATTTCTCCTATCAAACTGGTAAAGATTAAACAGATTACCTCTGGTTCTAAAGCCACACAGTTTCTACTACATCACACTAAAAAAATTTTAGGACAACAACAAAATAAAATGGCTTTTTCAAAGCTCTGTTCAGAGCCAGAACAGCAAGGAAGGACTCTGTAAACAAGAAGAGAGACTGTGGGACAACACTATGGTTCGGGGACTCTGTGACTGGCTGAACTACCTTTATCAGCTTCGAGAAAATGTTGGTGATAGAACTGGTGTCCCCTCCTCCATCTTCAGCCACGCCTAGGTGCCATCAATGCCTCTGCCAAGAACAAAGATGCAGGAGACATGACCCGCAAGTATTTGTCTTCAATGACCAAGTCCTTGTCCTCTGTCAGTTGGGACTAATGGCAGATGGTAATATTTATACCCAGTGAATTTCATCTTCCTATGAAATTCAAGCCCCAGGAAAACAAACAGTCCTCAAAATCACCCAAAGAAGCAAA
The DNA here is from genome assembly GCF_003031525.2 of Neophocaena asiaeorientalis asiaeorientalis. Lineage (NCBI taxonomy): Eukaryota > Metazoa > Chordata > Mammalia > Artiodactyla > Phocoenidae > Neophocaena > Neophocaena asiaeorientalis. The sequence goes on from NW_020174549.1 coordinate 126,477, forward strand.
GGACACAAACAGCAGCCAGCCAAATGCTGTGCTCAAACTCAGTGTAAGGAACATGTTTGATTCTATGCCCGATGGTGTTACTCACCAAGGGAGGAGTCCACGTAAAGAAGGCAGGAAACCCATTCTTCTTGGGTTCTGGTGCAAAGACAAGTTTCCAAAAGTACACGTGAAAGGCTTAGAGATCTCACCTCCTTCCAGCTGCCATCAGCAAGCCCACACGTCAAGTGTTTTCAGGACTCTAGAATGATTTCCTTAGGCTGTGCCAAACGGGTATTACCACATTTGCTCTTTTTTTCTTTTTTTTTGACTGTGGTAAAATACACATAACATAAAACTTACTGTCTTAGTCATCTTTAAGTGTACAATTCAAATAAGTCCATTCATATGGCTGTCCAATTGCTCTCCAGAACTCTTTTCAGAACCTTCTCTTTCTAACCAAAGGAGTTTGGGGTTATGATTGGACTTGCCCCCTCACCCAAGTCTGCCTGCCTGTGCACACGTGCACATGTTTATACACACACACACCCCAGGTGGCACAAGTACAAGTCTCACTGCCTGGGGACGACAGCATGTGCCTCCCCAAGAAGGGAGAAGCAGCAGCTCCCAGGTGCAGACCAGGTCAGTGCGCTCCCGTCTAAAGGTGGCCAGCTCCTGCCCTAAGCCAGGATCAGCATCTTGGACACACAGGCTGGAGATAAGCATGTCTGAAGGCACTGGGGGTACAGTGACAAGTAACCCTGTCCCATGTCCACTCCTAACAAGCTGAGAGAGTCCAGCCTTAAAACAGAGATAGTATTTTTATTATTTGCCTGTCTTGGAGAGCATCAAATGAGAGAGAATCTAAAATGCTCAGCCATGGGACTTCCCCCGCAGTCCACTTATTGGAAGCATAAGACTCTGTGCTTCCAATGCAGGGGGTGTGGGTTCAATCCCTGGTCGGGCAACTAAGATCTCCCACATGCCTCACGGCCAATAAAATAAAATAAAATGCTCAGCCAAGCACTTAGGTGCTCCAGCTCCCATCCTCCTCTTCCCATGTCTGCCCTTATCCTTCAACCACAAACAGAATCCTTATCTACATGCTCACTTAAGCTACAGATTGAGAAGGGAAGCACAGTGTAAGGAACAAGGGGAACTGAAGGATGAAGAATGGAGAGGATCCAAGGGAGGATCCCCAAAGTGGAGCTGCTGAGGCTTGCTCTTCCACCATCCTCCCTCAGCGGCCCAGCCATCACCCCTAATATACTTTGGATACAGAACCAACTGAGGGCTCACAGGCCAGGCCAAGGGTGCACAGAATCTGAAGGTAGAACATACCTACTTTTGCTACAGTTTCACCTCCCATCACATGTGCCAGCAGCACCCAATTACTTGCCAATCCTCAGTCTGCCAGCAATTCCCCCAGAGTGCCATGAGCTCTCACACACCCTACCACATCTCAGAGAGGGATGCTTCCTCTCCCTGGGATGCCTCCTCCCTCCTTGTTCACCTAGCTAATGTCCCCTTGTGCTCCAAGAAGCTCCAAAGATATCCCTGCTGAGATGCCTTCTTTCTCCACTGACCTCCCATCCATGCCAGCACTTGTCCAGTCTGGGTTAGATAACCCCCACCCTGCTCTCATCATGCCCCCGTGCCTGGTCCTCTCAAAGCACTCATCATCTGCGCTGTTACTGCCTGTTCATGTACCTGCCTCTGCCCCGTAAGGTCTGAGGATCTGTGGTCCTGGGATCGGTTATCGTTGTATCTGCAGCATGGCATCTGTGTCAGTTCATATATTTTAAAGGATGGCCATTACGGTATCTCCCGACCCACATGTTTATCTGCAGTGTGCCCTGGCCGCTTCCGCCATCAGGAGATGGAGTCTATCAGTCCCCCCTTTTGAACCTGGGGAGGCCCTATGAATGCTTTGAACAAAAGAATATGGCAGGGCTTCCCTGGTGGCGCGGTGGTTGAGAGTCCGCCTGCCGATGCAGGGGACGCGGGTTCGTGCCCCGGTCCGGGAAGATCCCGCATACCGCGGAGTGGCTGGGCCCGTGAGCCTTGGCCGCTGAGCCTGCGCGTCCGGAGCCTGTGCTCCGCAACGGGAGAGGCCACAACAGCGAGAGGCCCGCGTACGGAAAAAAAAAAAAAAAAGAATACGGCAGAACTGATGTCGTGCCTTTTCTGGGCTCAGCCCTCACATGGCCCAGTAGCTTCCACTTCCTGTCTCTTGGGATGCGCATTCTTGGGATGCATCCTCCAGGAGCCCATCCAGCCTGCCTTGAGCAGCCCAAGCCACATGGAGATGTCACTCGAGTCAACTGCCAGCCACAAGTCACCTTAGGCCCCCAGCGCAGTTGAGCCTTCAGATGACCACGTGAGAGACTCCAAGCAAGAACCATACAGCTGAGGCCAGGCAACTCATACAGCCACAAGCGACAAGAATAAATGTGTATTTTAACCTACTTCATTTTGGGGTGGTTTGTTAAGCAGCAGTGCATAACCAAAACAATGTCCACCTGGGACACAGCGGGTACAGAACGAAAGGACAATTAAATCGGCTCTGACATGAGATACGGCACACAGCACTCAATTTAATAGCTGCTGCTCTTACTGAAGTTATGTGCAAGGGGAACAAAGAAACGGGTGGAAGAGGCCGTTACATCCCTGCCAGTGAAAAATAATGAAATCCACTACGTCCACGGTGGGGATGGGCTGAGCCCTGGGCTTGACTCTCATGTTCCTCCAAATTCAATAACAAAGGAAATATAAAATTAAGAATAAATCTATTTTTAGGGACTTCCCTGGTGGTCCAGTGGCTAAGTCTCCGTGTTCCCAATGCAGGTGACCCGGGTTCGATCCCTGGTCAGGAAACTAGATTCTACATGCCACATTAAAGGTCCCGCGTGTCGCCACTAAAGATCCCACATGTGACAATGAAGATCCTGAGTGCCACAACTAAGACCCAGCACAGCCAAATAAATGTGTGTGTATATATATATATATATATATATTTTTTTTTTA
>NW_020174549.1:129558-231783 GCF_003031525.2 Neophocaena asiaeorientalis asiaeorientalis
TTTTGCAGAATTTCTGGAAGAGAGGTGACAGGATCAAATTTACAGAAAAATCAAATTTAGCCAGAGTTCAGAAACCAAAACCTAATTGGGCCACAGTGGGAAATGCTGGACACGGGAAGGTTCTGACAAAAAAAACCCAATTCAGAAGTGAGTGACTGAGAACAGAAGCAGGCACTCACTGAGCTGGCGGGTCGGGTGAGGAAAGGGTTGTGGAATGCTGAGTTTCTAGTGCAGCTTGAAGAAAGAAAAGAGGAAGGGTATTTTGGGATCAGCTGTGAAGTTCTCCAACTGCAGGGCAACTCTTTCCCCACTTCCTCAATTAAGAAGGGTCCAGGCTTCCCTGGTGGCGCAGTGGTTGAGCGTCCGCCTGCCGATGCAGGGAACACGGGCTCGTGCCCCGGTTCGGGAGGATCCCACATGCCGCGGAGCGGCTGGGCCGCTGAGCCTGTGCTCCGCAGCGGGAGGGGCCACAACAGTGAGAGGCCTGCGTACCGCAAAAAAAAAAAAGAAGGGTCCACCCAGCCTATTGTCCTGTTATCAGCCAAGCACACACACAGGAAGCCTGCCCAAGAGCAATTCCAAGGATCTACTCTCCATTCTCTTCTTACCGCATCCCATTCCAACCCTAACCACTGCAGCCAGGCAAAGGCTGACTGCAGAGTCTGTGCGCTGCTTACGCGCACGTATGTACATGTTTATATGCAAACACAGGTACGCATGGCCACGCAAATACATGCCCCAGAGGAGGCCCAAGAGCAAGTCTCATTACTTGGGGGTGGGCAACAGCATGTGTCTCCCCAAGAGGGCAGAAGCAGCAGCCCACTTGTGCAGACCAGAAGGTCAGTGCACTCCCGTCTGAAGGTGGTCAGCTCCTGCCCTGAGCCAGGATCACCATCTTGGACATCACAATCTGAAAGCAGGTCCAAAAACATGATTGCTAAAACAAACATAAGTGAGATTAAATTTAAATTAAACAGAAAAGTAGAAATAGTGGAATGGAATGAAATTAAAAATAAATCCATCATTCAGAAGATCAAATCAAGGAATTCCCTCAACATAAAGAATGAAAATATAACCTGATAAAATGAGCCCAAAAAAAGTGAAGACCCAAAAAGGAGAGATTAAAATCCAAATATCCACAAGTCCTTTCTCCTAAAAAAGAGAATAAAGAATAAAAAAGTGGGCTTCCCTGGTGGCGCGGTGGTTGAGAGTGGGCCTGTCGATGCAGGGGACATGGGTTCGTGCCCCGGTCCGGGAGGATCCCACGTGCCGCAGAGCGGCTGGGCCCGTGAGCCATGGCCGCTGAGCCTGCGCGTCCGGAGCCTGTGCTCCGCAGCAGGAGAGGCCACGACAGTGAGAGGCCCACGTACCGGAAAAAAAAAAAAAGAATAAAAAAGGATGTAGACAAAGTGGTAAAATTGAAAGGGTTTAAAGCAGAAATACCTAAGAAAAATATATACCTAAATACAAGCAGGCTGGTAAATTTCTCAATTTAAGAAGAAAACTCTAGGGATATGTAGAAGATTGGGTACAGAAGAAAAAGAATCACTGGCACAGGCTTCTCATCTGGGACTGTAGGCACTGAACTAACAGAAACAAAGGAATACTAGAGGGTCATTAAAAAAAAAGGAAGGGAGTGGAGGGAAAGGGAGGGGAGCGGGAGGAAGAGCTTTATGTACCATACGGAATGATCTCCAAGATCTATGACTGTGTACAGCAAGGTACAAGACTCTGTGTACGGTATGCTGACATTTGACTTTTAGAAGAATTACATGTACGCACTTTCACATTTATGTGTAACATCTACCTCCAGAAAGTTTCTCCAGAAACTGGTAACACTGGTTGCTTCTGGGGAGGGAAACCTGCTGCCAGAGGAAGGGAAATGATGGGGCCTGGGCAAATGGGAGACTTTTCACCAGATAAAATTTTGTATCTTCTGAATTTTGTGCCATGTGAATGCACAGGCCACACCAAACACCCCAAAATTTTCAATCTCTCTCTCTCTCTCTCTCTCTCTCTCATGCGCGCACACACACACACACTCAAAAATTTAAGTAAAAAAGACAAGCCACAGAATGGGAGAAAATACAATACATATATCTGATGAGCACTTGTATCCAGAATATATCAAAAACTCTTAATAAGGATATATGTGGCATATACATACAGTGGAATGTTATTCGGCCTTAAAATAGAAAATTCTGCCGTTTGCAACAACATGGATGAACGTGGAGGACATCATGCGAAGTGAAATAAGCCAGTCACAAAAGGACAAATACTGCATGATTCCACTTATCTGAAGAATCTAAAATAGTCCATTTCATAGAAGCAAAGCGTACAAAGGTGATTGACAGGGGGTGGGGAAGGGGAAGATGGTTTGGGGGCAGGGGTATTAGTCAAAGGGTACAAAGTTTCAACTATGCAAAATGAGCAAGTCCTAGAGATCTAATGTATATAGCACAGGGTCCATAGTTAACAATACTGTATCGTATACAGTACTTTAAGTTTTGCTAAGAGGGTACATCTTATCACAAATTGTAACGATATTAGTAATAATAATATAAAGAAGGTAGGAGGAAACTTTCGGACGTGATGGAGATGTTTATGGCACAGACTGTGATGATGGTTTCAACAGATGTATACTTATCTCCAAACTCATCAAGTTGTATACATTAAACATATACAGCTTTTTGTATGTCAATCATACCTAAATAAAGTGATTTTTTCACCTTACTGAAGAATATTTAAGTAATTCAGTATAGATATTACATTCAATATATAGATAGATATGTATATATCTCTGTAAGAAAAACAACCCAATAAAAATAGGCAAAAGATTTGAAGATACTTCACAAAAGATATACAAATGGGCAATTAGCATGCGAATATAGGTTCAACATCATTAGTAACCATGTAAAAGAAAATTAAAACCACAATGAGATACTACTACACATCCACTAGAATTGATCAAACAATACCAAGTCTTGGCAAAGATATGGAGCTACTAGAACTCTCGTATACTGCAACTCCACTATTAGGTATTTACCCAAGAGAAATGAAAACATGTCAACTAAAGACATGTACATGAATGTTCACAGCAGCTTTATTTGTGTCTAAGAATTTGTCCATTCCATCTAAGTCACACAATTTACGGACAGAATTGTTCGCAGTACTCCTTTATAACCCTTCATTATTTCTGTAAGGTCAGTAATGTCTGCTCTTTCATTTCTGATTTTAGTAATTCGAATCCTCTTTTCTTGGTCGATTCAGCTAAAGGTCTGTCAATTTTGATTTTTTCAAAGAACGAAATTTTGGTCCTATTAATTTTCTCTACTGTTTTTCTATCCTCTATTCCATTAATTTCCACTCTAATCTTTAGCTCCTTCCTTCTGCTTGCTTTAAGTTTAGTTTACTCTCCTTGGTTCAGTGTAGTAGCTTAATTTGTAATAGCCCAAAGCTGGGAACAACCTACATGTTCGTTAATGAGTGAACAGACAAACAAATAGTGATATATTCATTCAATTAATGAATGAATATATTCAATTTTTTAAAAAAAGAACTATGGATATAGCAACAATAGAAGTGTTGAGTGAAAGAAACTAGACACAAAGAATATAGATTTTATGATTCCAATTATACAAAATTCTAGAAAATGCAAACTAACGTAGTGACAGAAAGTAGATTAGTGATTGCCTAGGCCAACAGTGGAGGAAAGTATGGACTACAAAAGTGCATGAAAACTTTTGTAGGTGATGTTCTGTATCTGGATTGTGAGAGTGGTTTCAAATCAGGAACTCAAAACTCAGTAATTTCACTAAAACCTACAAGGGGAAGTAAAAGCAAGCCCAAGGTCTCTCCTGGTTCTGGAGAAAGTTACAGATACGAATTAAATCTTGACTATGGTAGAAAAACATAATTATAAACATTAGTCAAATAGAAACAGGAAATAGAAATTGGAGGAAAATAAAATTGAACAAAGCACACCTGGATCAACGTAACCAGAGTCAGGAAATGGAGAAAATGAGGGGAAAAAAAAAAAAAAAAAGCATAATAGACAGAAAATAAAGACTAAAATTCCACATAAAACGTTAGCAAACTGAACCCAAGACTAAGTAGGACTTATCCTAAGTATAAATGTAAGTAATTTCAGTATTAAGAAATTAATTTAATTAAATGATAATTTCCATAGATGCTGAGAGGGCATTTTATTAAACCTGAATTCCATTCCTAAATTTTTTTAAATTAGTAAGCTATGAATAAAAAAAACTTTCTTGACAAGAAAACAACAGCCAACATATCTAGTAAGAAAATACTCAATATATTCCCTTCAACAACAAGAATGCTCTCAATATTTTAAGAATTTCCATAGGTCTTGGCCAATGTAATAAAATGAAAAAAAACATACATTTTTGAAAAGCAGCAGTGAGTTGCAAAATATATGATTCTTTGGATTTCTAAGTAGAAAATAACTGAAAAATTATTCAAAATGTGTTAGGAATTCAGTAAGGTGGCTAATGCATGATAACATTACAAAAATAAATAGCTTCCCTATATACTGGCAGTAAGAAACTGCAAATAATAGTAATTTTTATTTTAGAACTTTATCTTTTAATCTTGGGGCAGAGGAAGAGAAACTGGAACCCGAAAGGTCCCGAAATGCAATGGTCTGTCCAAAGGGGATTCAGCTAGAAGCACCTAGAACAGTGCCAGGCACTTGATAAATATTTGACGAATAAATGAATGGAATATGAGCTTCCTGATTAGGTCTGGTTCCTCTTATCTACTTCCTTTGGGAGGGAATTCTGTTTTCTTGCCAGTTGAAACAGACCTTTCTTTTCAAGGTATATAGCTCACATATCAGAAAGATTCCTCTTTTCCTTTTTTAGCATCACGTTGAATGAGCCAAGAGTAATTTACTTACTCAAATAAAATGAAAATCCAATAAAGGAGAGGAAGTGAAAATATCTACCATAATCAAATCACAGTAATAATCAGATCAACGGTAATGTAAATATAACATGATTGTAAATGTTTATTGTGGCCTGTTTATTTTTGTTAAAGCTATCCATAATCTGGCCTTGAACTGTAGAAAATAAGCCTAGAGCTGACTCAAGATTTTCTTTCCCACAATTTATGGATTCTTTCTGCAGAACTGGGTCTGTTTCTTCTTCCTTTTTCTGTTCAGTCTTATAAAAATCCTTAACTATACAGCCTTGCTATATTCTGGGAAGCATTTTTCCTTTCTTTCATCTACTATGTTCTGAATGTTAACACACCACATCGTGCACCTATGCTTACCACCAGGACCTATCAAAAACAGGCAAGGAATCTTCGTAGTCATCTAAAATATGTTGTTCAGATCAGTTATGAGAATCAGTTATGAGAAGAGCTTTTGGGGCCTACTATGCATAATCTCATTATGTTATCAGAACAACCTTATTAGGTAGGTACTGCTAGAATTCCCATTTTATTGACAGGATAACAGAGGTTCAGGGCAGGTAAGTGACTGCCCAGCCAGTAAGTGACTGTATTAGGACTCCCTTGGCTGAGTCTGAAAGCTCCATTTTTTCCTACTCAGCTGTGTCTGCTTCAAACCTACAACATTAACCTCTCTAAGGTAGCAGTTCTAAATTACTTTACATAGTGTACCTCCTTGATTTGGAACCAGAGGGAGCAAATAAACTTTATTCCTTCTGCTGCTGGCAACATTGTTTCTCATGATGGACAGATCCTCTACCCATTTCCTGCAATATCATAAACCTATATAATACATGAAGTTTCCTTGATTCACGAATAAGTCAACAGCAAGACTTTTCTATCAGTTTCATCATAATTTAACCACAAAGAAAGTTTAAAATGGACAGTGTCGTAATTTTGTTGGCTTTAAATAAGTAGCCAACCTGCCAAGGTCAACACCTGAAAACATACTCACCTGTGTGATACCAAAACTGGTTTATGTAAAATGCAACCGCTGCTTCTACAACTTATAATCTTGGGACACTGCGATGTGTCTTTAATAAATGTTACCCTTTTCCACTCACATGTCCAAGAGAAGAATGATTTGAGGAAAAACAAAAACAGTGGCTACCTTCTTCTTCAGAATCAAGCTGAAAGTGGAGAGGTGACCATTTTGCTCAAACCTCGGCACTTGAGATTTGCTTAGAAATCTGTAGATGCACATGTTAGCCCCGAATTTGGATCTCATTCAATCTAAAAGTCTGAACAGTCGGGTCTGAAATACTATATAAAAGACTACCTAGGTTACTCAAAAAGCTCCACAGATACCTACAGTAATGTGCCACGCCTCCCAGTAGACCAGGGGAGGAGAATTCGGTTACATCGGAAGACTCAAGTCAACTGCACCGTCTTAGAAAGAGCTGTCAGTCTATCCCTAACATAACCACCTCCTAACACCACGTCTTCCATGTCCACGTGTTTGAAAGTTGGCCGCCCCTCTCTCTAAGAAGCTGCAATTAAGCCCAGAACCCCTCACCAGGATAAGGATTGCCATGAAGAAAACTGGGAGGAAGAAGAACTGACGTCAATGGGCTGAAAACACCTCATTCTCTTTCATGGAGACAGGCAAGGTCCACGGCAGCCCCTTGGTCAGGGAGGGCAGAGGCAAGAACATGAAATGAGAGCTGGACGAAGTCTGGCCAACTGGTGAAACAAGGGAAGGTCTTGCCCCTCCTCAGTAACTTGAACCAGGAAAGAAAAGAATTTCTTAATTCTTAACTCAGGGGAAAAACAGATAGTTCAAAATATTGACTGACCATCAGGAGAAAAGGGTCAAAGCTCACTCTGAGCCAGTATTCACCTGTATGTGATCAGAACAGATTAAAGACTACAGAAGAGCATTCTCTCTTCTAGCCCCTCAGTAACAGTTTAGCTCTGTCCTCTTTAGGTTTTGAGTGGTTATGACTCAGTTTCCAGGCAGGGACAACATACACATCCCACCCCACAGGACTACAAGTGACAGCCCCATTTTTCTTGTTTGCCTATTTGAAATTTAATTGGAGTTAGGGGTTAGTCAACTTTTTCCTTTTTAATCAATATCAACTCTTACTAACCAAATTAAGCAGCGAGGAGGAGGGCTCTTTCTCTCTAATTTGGTCAGAGTCTCCAAGGAAGGAAGACTACATTCTCAAAGGGTCAGAAAATTACCCTTTTGAGAGGCAAATGGTGCATCCTTCCAAGGCTAGTGTACACATTCACACCTGTACTCTTACACACACACACACTTACAAATGATAGCAGACTACACATGGCTTGTACTTTTTCTTTTTTTACTTACTATATCTTGCCATTATTTCATATCAGTATATATAGGGGCTGCCATATTCTTTTTTTTTTTGCAGTACGCGGGCCTCTCACTGCTGTGGCCTCTCCCGTTGCGGGGCACAGGCTCCGGACGCGCAGGCTCAGTGGCCATGGCTCACGGGCCCAGCCGCTGCGCAGCATGTGGGATCTTCCCGGACCGGGGCACCAACCCGTGTCCCCTGCATCGGCCGGCGGACTCTCAACCACTGTGCCACCAGGGAAGCCCCGCCATATTCTTTTTAACACTACATTTTTTAAATGACCCTAGTTATAAAACTAGCTCCACACTGATAGATATTTAGGCTCCTTCTTATCTTTTGCCATTAAAACTAATATTGCAGCAAATACTCTTGTACATGTCATTTAGCTCATGTCCATTTACTGACTCAGCAAATATTTGGGTACCCACCCCATCCTAGGCTTTGTTTGTACACTGACATTACAGCAATAAGCAATCAGATAGAGCCCCTGCCCTCAAGGAGTTTATAGCACAGTGTAGGAGACATACATCTGATGGCACATTCCCCCTGAGTGAATCAGAAAATTCTTCTAAGGCAATTGATCTCAACCTTGGCCGCACACTAGAATTACCTGGAAAAGCCTTTTTACAAAATACTGCTCCCTGGGCCATCCTAGATTCATTATATCCACATTTCTTGAGGTGGGCCCTAGGCATGAGCACCCTGTAATAGGTCCTCAGATGATGCGAGTACTTAGCTAAGCTCCATAACCTTGTTCTAAAACAGTGCTTCTCTATTTTCAATGCACATACAATGACTTAGGGATCACGTCAAAATGCACATTCTGATTCAGTAGGTCCGGAATTAGGCCTGAGATTCTGTATTTCCAACAAGCTCCCAGGTGATGCTAGTGCCACTGGTCCATGGACCACACCTTGAATAGCAAAGGTCTATGGCAATAGCAGGGGGCAGCTGGAAAGGCACACAGAGGACAAAAGCTCAGCAAAGGTGGGCAAGCAAGAATTCACATGACATGCCAGGCAGCTCATGAGTAAAATCCTTTGGCAGGGACATAACTTCCTAGGAGAGGATCAGAGAGGTAAATAGGTACCTGATCACCGAAGGCCAGACTAAGGACTCAGACACGTACAATATTTTAGGAAGGTGAATTCTGGCTCCAGTGTTCAGAGTAAAATAGATTGGGGAGGAGGGACCTGACTGACTCAAAGCAGGAAAGCCAGTTAGATAATCATACATCTTGATTAGGATATTCACAATGACAATGGAAATGAAGACAGACATTAAAGAACAGTGATGCTTATATACAAAAGTGGGATATTTAAAAGGGGAGGTGAAGAAAGGCATGGTTTTTAAATACTCTCACCATGGAGTGATTATAAGGTGCTAAAAATAAGAATCACAGAAATACTTGGAAAGATGGGTTTAAAGCTAGAAATCCTAAGCCCTGCTGCAGTCGTAAAGTCCATCCAGAGATGGTACATAAGGAACTAGCAAAGGCCAGGAACCATGGCTGGGTGGGCTCACAGTTAGAGCTCAGAAAGAAAAAAAAAAAAGAGGAGGGTCCAGAGAAGCAGGGGCAGACCAGGGGAGGGTCAAGAGAGGAGAGAACCAATTCATTCAGTGAATGAAGCATCTGCTATGTGCCAGGCACTGGGCTGGGGAATATAGCAGTGAACAGAGTAAGACCCTGAGAAAAAAGGGAAAAAAGCATTGAGGGGAAGTTGGTTAATGATGTCAGTCAAGGAAAATGAGCACTGAACCAAAGGTCTGGAAACCTGGGTCCTAACCTCAGCTCTGCCACAAACTAGCTGGGTTACCCTGATCTGATAAATCACTTCTCTCCCTGGGCCACAGTTTCCTCCATTGTAAAAAGAGGGTCTTGGAGGGAGTGACCACCAAGCCCTCTGCAGCTCTAAAGGCCTGGGATGCTACAGCAGAAGAACAGCCGCTGCAGTTCTCCGTGAGTGGTAGAGGCAGGACCTGGCCCATGGGGCTCGATGCTGAGGCAAGAGGAGGCAGATGGCAAGGCAGATGGAAGCGGTGCACAAAGACCGCTCATCCAAGGAGCCTGGCAGTGACGGGAGAGTGAGCAGGCAGAAGGCAGCAAGCCTTGGGAAACTTCTCTCACAAGGGAGACCGGCTACAGTGAGGAGTAAGAGGCTGAAAAAAACAAACTGAGATGAGGGAAGAAACACAGCCTAAGATACAGAAGGGGCTGGTTTCATTTCCCTTGGCCTGAAACTGTGCTTCGCCTAAGAAATGCAACCTACAGTGTCTAATGCATGTAAGCACTCGAAAAAGTGGGAAGCAGGTTTGGAAAAGGATGCCAATTTGTAGCAGTGGTGGTGGTGAAGAGAGTGGGCTCTAAAGTTGAACAAACCCTAGTTCAAATCCCAGCCCCACTCTCATCTAGCTCTGTGACCTTGAACAAGTTACTTCACCTTTCAAAGCCTACATTTCCCCAGCTGTCAAAGGGGAAGGAGACAGTAACTTGGGGAGTGCTTCAAGATGATGCAGTACAGCTCCCAACCAAAGGAAGTGCTCCCCAAAGGTTCACAAGGATCTTGTGAACACACGTTACTATTATCTCTGGGTAAAGGTGAGGATAACTGAGGGGACATATGCTGGACACTCTTGATGGGGAAGAAATCAGAACAAAAGGAAAAGAGAAGAGAAGCAACAGTTAGGGAAATGACAACAGTCCCAAGCGTATGTTAAACATGAAAGGCTGGGCATACAGGAGACCGTGTTAAGATGCTAGGATGTTGACAGCGGATGGAGTGTTCCAGGCAAGCCCCACAGTCAACCCAGACTGGAGAAGCAAGCCTCGGGGACCCCAACTCACTACAACACACCCTCAGGATGGTAGCAGTCCTGACCCAGAACACCAAGATGGGTAAGAGGTGGTTTTAACAGGACCTGGAAACCAGTACCTCCAAAGGATATACTCAGGGCCAGCTTCACGAGGATCCTATACTCAGAAGGGTTCCATACTGGGTTTAATGCTCTGCAGTCACTATCATGAAATTCTTAATAATTTTTTTAACAGGGGGATAAGAATTTTAATTTTGCACTGGGTCCCACAAATTACATGGCCAATCTTGGATTCAAATTCAAATTCTCACTCATATCCCAACATTGACCATTGTTACCTATAACAGGTAACCCAAGACCTCCTTCCAACGTGCTTCACTCAAAAATGTCTTTAATGCTAATAAATCACTCTGATTACCCCCATGGCATTCTGCACATACCCCTGTCATCATGTTAAACAGCAATGACTCCCTTGTATTTCTTTGTCTCCCTTCCTGGACCTTGGGTAGCTAAAAGGTAAGGCCATCTGTTCATCTGTGTATCTCCTGAGCATGGCACAGAGAGGCTCATATAAATGTTTGAGAAATGAAAAAAAAAAGTCCAAGTGTCCTTCACAATTGCTGACGCAAGTCATGAAACAAACAAGATTTACTGGACCGGACAGTGCAGAAAACGCCTGCTATATTACATTCTTGCAGGACAGATGCTGACACAGCAAGATGATAATAAGCCCAGTTCCTCAGAACATACCTCTGCTCGAATTAAATAAAATAGCCCAAAAGAAGGTCTAGGTTTCCATTTTTGCAATAAAACAACTATTCCACAACCATTTTTATACTAATTACAGTAAGACATCTTTCTCCTGGAATGTCTGAGACCTGACCTGTCCCAGGCTAATGTTATTTCCAAAATGTAGATATCTTAACTCCCAAGGAACATAATGCCTCACACGGCACATAGTACAGAGAAGCCACTCAAACACATGTACAAAATTCATGTTAGCGCTTCAAAGTATTAATGTGGTTTATCGATTCTAGTTAGAAATTAGATTTAAAAGTATATACACCCTCAAAGGGTAAAGAACAGTCTTTTCAGCAAGTAATACTGGGAAAATTGGATATCCACACACAAAAGAATGAAATTGGACCCTCATCTTACACCATATACAAAAATTAACTCAAAATGGATTAAAGACCTAAACCTAAGACCCAAAACTATAAAACTTCTAGAAGAAAGCATAGGGCAAAAAGCTTCATGACACTGGACCTGGCAGTGATTTCTTGGATATGACACTAAAAACACAGGCAACGAAAGCAAAAATAGACAAATGGGACTGTATCAAACTTAAAAACTTTTGTGCAAAGGACACAATCAAGAGAGTTAAAAGGTAAACTAAGGAATGGGACAAAACATTTGCAAATCATATACCTGATAAGGGGTTAATATCCAGAATATAAAAAGAACTCCTACAACTCAACAATAAAAAAATCAAATAATCTGATTTTAAAATGAGCAAAGGACTTGAATAGACATTTCTCCAAAGACGGTACACAAATAGCCAACAAGCATATGAAAAGATGCTCAGCATCCCTAATCATCAGAGAAACACAAATCAAAACCACAATGAGATATAACCTCATACCCATTAGGATGGCCACTATCAAAAGAATAGAAAATAACAAGCGTTGGTGAGGAGGCAGAGGAACTGGAATCCTCGTGCGCTGTTGATGCGACTGTAAAATGGTGCAGTCACTATAGAAAACAGTATACAAGTTCCTCAAAAATTTAAAAACAGAATTACCATATGGTCCAGTTTTTATATATAAACATTTGGGTTTATATGTCCAAAAAAATTGAAAACAGGATCTTGGAGAGATATCTGCACATCCATGTCCACTGCAGCATTAGTCACAACAGCCAAGAGGTAGAAGCAACCTAAATGTCCATCAATAGGTAACTGATTAAAAAAAAAAGGTATATACATAAAACGGAATATTTTTCAGTTTTAAAAGAGAATATCCTGGGGGGCTTCCCTGGTGGCACAGTGGTTGAGAATCTGCCTGCCAATGCAGGAGACATGGGTTCAGTCCCAGGTCCAGGAAGATCCCACGTGCTGCAGAGCAACGAAGTCCGCGCGCCACAACTACTGAGCCTGCACTTGAGAGCCCGTGAGCCACAACTATTGAAGCCTGTGTGTCTGGAGCCTGTGCCCTGCAACAAGAGAGGCCGCGACAGTCAGAGGCCCGCACACCGCGATGAAGAGTGGCCCCCGCTCGCCACAACTAGAGAAAGCCCACGCGCAGCAACGAAAACCCACACAGCCAAAAACAAATTAATTAATTTAAAAAAATTAGGCTAAGTGCAAGGAGCCAGACACAAAAGGCCACATATTCTATGATCCCATTTTTATGAAATACCCAGAATAGGCAAATTCATAGAGAGCAAAAGCAGACGAGTGACCGCCAGGGGCTGAGAGTGGGGAAAATGGAACGTCTGCTACTGAGTATCACGTGTCTTTGGGGGCTGACAAAAACCCTCTGGCATTACATAATGGCGGCAGTCATACAATCTTGTGAATATACTAAAAATCACTACACTGTATGTTTTTAAAAGGTGGATTTTAGGGTATGTGCGTATAGTGTTGCTTGAAGTAGTGTGAGTAAGATTCCTACTGTTTGCAAACAAGACTCCTGACCAGTACACCCCTGAATCCAGGAGGTCAAAGCCCTGTGAAACTGCCTCCCCTCACCCTCCACACCTGCAAACTGACACTGCCAGGCTTGGGCACAGGCTGGGTCTTCTGCTCTAGTTACTCCTCCTGCCTCTGTCCGTTTGGGAAATATCTACTTTTTCACTCTCCAGCTCAGATATCATCTCCTTTGGAAAAGCCACCACCCTCCTGAGCACAGTCACTCCTTGCCCCACTCCCTACATGTTATTTCCATAATAACCGTGCAGATGTCATGGGTGTCCACCTATCCCCTCTCACTGGCCAGTTCAGTGCCCACTGGCCTGACTTCCACGCCAGCACCCGCACTTCTTGGCCCGACTGCTCCCCCGGCTGCTCAACCTGCTTCGCCCACCCATGGGGCAGGCTGGAAAGTGCTTCGGAATTAATGCCCAAACACCCCATCCATGGGGCGCTCAACCAATGACTGACACGGGCTGCTGTTTGAAGACCCCAGGTCGCTCACTGAGGTGGGGATGACCGAGGTACGTGTTCTGTACAGGCTCCCAGAGGTCCCAGTTATTGCTTCTAAGGCAATAACAACACCTAGCATTTTCATAGTACTTACTGTGTGCCAGACACTATTCTGAACACTCATTTAAGGGACTTCCCTGGTGGTCCAGGGGCTAAGACTCCGTGATCCCAGTGCAGGGGGCCCAGGTTCAATCCCTGGTCAAGGAACTAGATCCCGCATGCCACAACTGCAAGATCCCACACGTGGCAATGAAGATCCCATGTGCCACAACTAAGACCCGGCGCAGCCAAATAAATAAATAAACATTAAAAAAAAAAACCCACTCATTTAATCTTCAGAACACCACTGCGAAATAATCCAAAATTTAACTAGGGAGACACTGAGGCATTACCAGGTTAAGAAACTTGCCCAAGGCCTCAGAACTAGTAAATATATCTAGTATTTTTCAGATTCTATTGCAACCCTCTGGATATACGTCTCTCTTCTGCACTGGACAATGACCCTCTCAAGAGACTACTTTTTTTTAATCTTTCTCAACTTCTCCAGCATCCAGCACAGAGCCAGGCGTGCAGCAGACATTCAAGAGATTCAAGTTTCGGAAAGTGTCTGCACTCTGCCGCCCAAACATGCCGTGTGCTTTTCCCGCCTCTGTGCCTTTTCTCAAACAGGACCCCTGAAACACCTTTTCTGCATGTACCTCTTGCCCTTGTCTCCTCCTACCCCCAACACACACACACACACACGACAATAATTCCTGATCCCTGCTCTGTGGCGGCCAAAATGAGGAATTCTGCTGGGCAAGGCAAACAGGAGAGAGCATATGACCCCCTCTAGAATCTAGTAAACAAACCCAATTGCCCATATGTGAACTACTGCACCTTTGCCAAGCTGTTATTTATGTACTTATTTTGAGAGACTCTCATCTGCCTTCTTCCCGGTAACCTCCACTAACCCCCAACTCTTCCCTGTCCTTCCCTCAACCCTGCTTTTTCCCCAAGCTACCACCCTTCTTACTACAAACTGCTATGACCTCTCGCCTTACATTTGATTGCTAATATTCACTTTGTTTAAATTCTGACTTCAACCTCTACATCTTCCACTCCCATCTCTCTTTGGATCTGCTGGGGTTACACATTTATATAATACAGAAGAGCTGCCAGGAGGCAGCATGTGTGCTAAGCCTTGAAGTCTGAGGGGGCTTTCAACTGCGGTGTTCAGACAAACTGACCCAGCTCCTGACTTCACGCTGCATTCTAGTCATCTTTACACTTGCTCACACTTGCTTCCCAATCTGTGTTCCCCCTCTCAGTGAGGGCACCAGTCGGCACCAGTCTCTTAGAGTAGAAAACCAGTCATCCCCACTGTACCAAAACTAGTCACCTTTACATTTTCTGTGCTTTGTTCTTCCAGGCGACAACTTCAACCTAAACCAAACCGACACATTTCTTTTTTTTTAATTTTTTTTATTTTTTATTTTTTTTTGCGGTACGCGGGCCTCTCACTGTTGTGGCCTCTCCCGTTGCGGAGCACAGGCTCTGGACGCGCAGGCTCAGCGGCCATGGCTCATGGGCCCAGACGCTCCGCGGCATGTGGGATCTTCTCGGACCAGGGCACGAACCCGCGTCCCCTGCATCGGCAGGCGGACTCTAAACCACTGCGCCACCAGGGAAGCCCCAAACCGACACATTTCTAACTTACCTCTTTCACTGCCAGTCTCTCCCCGTCCCAAGCACTGATCACACATACCCCTGCTCAGAAACCCTCTACGGCTGGCTCCTGCCTAAAGAATAAAAGCTAACCTCCACATCAGAGCGTTCGGAGCAGTCACAGCCTCCTCCTGCTGTGTCTTCCCACCTCCTCTCTCACTAATCCCCACCTCTGGACTCTCCAAACCCACTCCCAACACATGAGCCGACCCAGTGCAACCCCAGCAGGCACAAGTCTTTTCCATCTCAGGAGCTTTGCTCAAGCTGCTCCCCTGGCCCATGACGCCTTCCCCACCTGGCACCTGAAAGCCTCCTCAAACTTCAAGGACCTGGTGAAAACACACCTCCGCCACCAAAGCTGATCTGCAGATAATACACTCTGAGAGTGGGGCTGACCAACAGGAACAAAGCACCCTCCTCTTAACGACCCCAAAGTCAAACTTAATTGTCACTTAACATTTTAAGGTCGACATATTGGTCTTTTTTTTTAAGTTTCAAGTGACAAATCAAATCAAATTGAATAGTATAAACAAAAGGGCATTCATGACCTCCTGTAACCAGGATGCCCGCGGAGCAGCAGTGCCAGCTTCAGGCACAGCTGGCACAGGTGGATCCGGGATTCAAGGGATCTTCAGGGCCTGTCGCCCTCTTTTTCTCCAGCTCCACATTCCTCTCTGGCTTCACTCTTAAGCAGGCACTCTCCACATCACAAGAAACAAAGGCTCACAATCTAACAAAAAGAGAGATTCTTTCCCCCAGCAGCCATCTGAGCAAATCTCTTTTTAGCTATTTGACTCTGCGAGGGTCACATGTCTACCAAGGAAGCTATTTGGGCCAACGGATGATACAGGTGAAAGACCAAGAGCAGGAGGAGGAGAGAAGCCAGGGTGCTTCTCCCCTACCCCAACCCCTCCTCTCTGGTTCAGATAAGCATCCCTGGCCTTAGCTGCTTCCTCTCCAGGGCTCCCTCCACCTGAGGTCTCTACTCTTGTTGAGCAGCCCTGCCATGGTCTAGTTCCCACAGAAGCTCCTGGATTCTTCTAATCTCACCTCCTCCCATTGACGCCCCCAGCCCTGAGGGTGACTGCAGTTTCCTGCTATCGCTACTCTCTGGGTTACCTCCCTGTCCTCTGCTTGACTTCACATGTTTCCCAGCACCTATGTAGCTAATTCCCTGTATTAAGTCTCTCAGTTTGAAAAACCTACAGTGGTTTTTATCTCCTGACCAGACCACAAATGATACTGAAATTGACAAAGAATAGGCAACAATGTACAAAGAAAATGTGGAGAGGTCAGTATCAGGGAATAACCACCACCGTCTCACAGTTATTAAAGGCTCACTATGCTAAGTATGAATGCAATGGATCTTCATATCAACCCTGTGATGTAGGTTACTTCTGTTATCCCCTTTTCACAGAGGAGGAAACTGAGGCTCCGAGAGGTTAAATAATTTACTGTCACAAAGACTGTAAGTAGTGGAGCTGGGATTAAAATCCAGACAACCTGGCTCCAGACTGCACGCTCTAAAACACAAATCCCAGCAAGGAGAGTTTCAAGCAGCGGGTTACTCAACAGGATCAAGTGCTACCTACCAAGAGGTCAAGGAAGACAAGGATGTGAAGCGTCTACTGGATTTAGCAATAAGGAAGTCACGAGGGACCTTGAGTAGTAAAGCCAGAAACCAGACAGCAGTAGGCTGAGAAGTAAGCCAGAGGTTAGGAAGTAGAGACAAGAGGAGCAAACCTTTCTTTCACAAGGTGAAGAGTCAGAAAATAGGGCAGAGATGGAGGAGAAGGAAGCATCACAACAGTTTTCTTTACTTGGTTTGTTTTAGAAATGAGAGCAACTTGAGCATGTTGAAACATTAATGGGAATGCAGAAACAGACCCACAGACACAGAAAACAAACTTATGGTTACCAAAGGGGAAAGGGACAGGGGGAGGGATAAATTAGGTTGGGATCGAAATACACACTAGTATATATATAAAGTAGATAACCAACAAGGACCTACTGTATAGCACAGGTGACTATACTCAGTATTTTGTACTAACTTACAAGGGAAAAGAATCTGAAATATTTATATATATCATATATATACATCAGGTGTACAGCAAAGTGATTCAGTTTTATACTGATATATATATATAACTGAATCACTTTGCTGTACACCTGAAACTAATACATTGTTAATCAACTATACTTCAATTTAAAAATTTTTTTAAAAAATTAATGGGAATGAGCCAGTTGATAGTCTGAAGACACAGGAGTGACAGCAGGGTCTCTAAGAGGCCAGAGGGGGCGGGCTATATACTCCAGGATCAGCCTTAGCAAACGGGGGCAAAGAAAGGGCGGCCACAGATTCTGATCATTTTGAGTTTGGTGTAAGTTCTTTTACAGTGGCTTCTATCTTCTCTAAGGTAGAAAGTGAGGCCATCAGCAGAACAGGAGGGTGGGGTAGGGGCGTGGAAGGTGTGAGGAGCAGAGAAAAGCTTCAGACCAGCCACAGTACAGAGTGGGAGCCTCTGTGGAAAGGAAGGATGGCCCATGGGACCTCCCTAGCAGTCCAGTGGTTAAGACTCTGCACTTCCAATGCAGGGGGCGCGGGCAACTGGTCGGGGAACTAGGACCCCACATTAAAAAAAAAAAAAAAGAAAGAAAGAAAGGATGGCTCAGCACCACCGAGGCCCCAACTGTGCTTGGAAGCTGTGAGGTTACACTGGCAGCAACTCTCAAGGTAACTCCACACCTGAGGTGCAGGCAAAAGACAGGAACAAATGGAATGACCCAAGTTGGATGTAAAAGGAGAGCAAGGGAACTGCGTAAAGGACAGTGGCAGGAGCAACTGACAAGTTAAGCCGTGGAATCTAAAGGAGGCAGGTGAAAACAAGGCGTCAGGGAACAGGTGTAGGCAGTTCTCACTGACTGGGAGGAGGGCACCGCAAGATGAGAGCTTTGTAATGGCACTATTTCAGGGCAGGAACAGTTGTAGGTATTATAATGCAGGGACGTGGCCGGGGGAGAGGGCAAATGAACTGGAAAAAAGGGGAAGGTGACTAGATAAAAGGTCAAGAAACTGATAGTTTTAGAGATCTGGACAGAGTCCCCTGAAGTAAAGGCATGATTTGAGAAGACAGTTACTTGGGGGGTTTCAAGATTTTAATGAACAAGAGAAACAGGGAAGTTACAAAGTGACAGCAAAGAAGGCAGTGGAAGGTCTGTAATGGACATCTGTGAAACAACAGACGCTGGTCCAACGTTCATTCGTTCCTCCTCCTTCTAGGAGGAGCATCCCGACTTTGCTTTGGAAACCACCTCCTTCCTCCCCAGGCACAGAGAGGGCTTCCAAAATACTGGTAAGAGTCTATGCCTTAACTGTATGTGTGTTCATTTTATTATTCTTTAAACTGTATAGATACATTTTATTAATACAGATGCATTTCTATACTTCACATATTTATATTTCACAGTTAAAACATACACACAAAAACTTCCCTTCTCCACCCTCCAAAGATAAGGACCTGGTCCAGGCCTTTGGGCAGTCAGTTACAAAGACTGGCTTCAGCACCTGACCCAATTTAGGCCCAGGAGACACTAGCCCAGCGCTTTTGCTGGAATTATCAAGAAAGAGGTGCTCTCTTTCTGCTGGAGTTGCAAAGCTATATCCCTTCACCGGCTTGAGAACAGAGCTAACACAGAGAGGAGAAAGAGTCAAGAGATGAAAAGTGACAGACTCCCAGCATCATTTGAATACCTAGTTCCAGCCATTCCGGAAACCAAAATACCTGGGGCTTTTCAACATGAGCCAATAGATTTTTTTCTTTTCTTCAGCCAGGTTGCATTGGATTTATGTGTTTTTGACGGAAAAGAAACCTAATTCAGTGGAATAGTCAAATAAAGGATTCTCAATTCAACAGCCTGTGTGATCCTTTCAACACATAAATCACACAGTCCTTCTGCTCAAGTCCCTGCAATGGCACTCAAAGTAAAGGCCGAAGTTCCCAGAGTGGCCCCAGACCATCTGGCCCCCTTCCTCCCAGCCCTTGGCCAAGGACTCCCCATTGCTCACTCTGCCCCAACCACACTGGCTTCTAGGGTAGTCCCCGTCACAGCGGGCAGGAGCTGCCAGGCCTCTGCTTTGGCCATTTCTTCCACCAGGACACTCCTCCAGACATCCACTCGCCAATTGCCTCACCTCCTTCAAGTCTTTGCTCAAATCTCAAGTTCTCAGTAGGGTCTAACTGAAGCTGCCTCCCTTCAGCCAGTGATCCTGAACACTCCCTCCCCCCCCCCAACTTTTTCTTCCTTTCACAGCATTTATTACATAAAATAGTACGTACTCACTAAAATATACCCAATGAGGGCAGGGGTTTTCAACTGGTGCATTTGAGTTCCTAAAACAGTGCCTGGCTCGTAGGAGGCCCTCAAATATTTGCTGAGTGAGTAAATACAATGACATGAGCCTCAAAGGGGCAGCACTTGATCATTAAAAGGCAGTGGAGAGGACTTCCCTGGTGGCGCAGTGGTTCAGAATTCGCCTGCCAATGCAGGGGACACGGGTTCAAGCCCTGGTCCGGGAAGATCCCACATGCCACAGAGCAACTAAGCCCATATGCGCCACAACTACTGAGCCTGCGCTCTAGAGCCCGCGAGCCACAACTACTGAGCCCACGTGCCACAACTACTGAAGCCTGTGCACCTAGAGCCCGTGCTCTGCAACAAGAGAAGCCACCGCAATGAGAAGCACGCACACCGCAACGAAGAGTAGCCCCTGCTCGCCGCAAATGCAAATAGAGAAAGCCCGCGAACAGCAACAAAGACCCAACATGGCCAAAAAAAAAAAAAAAAAAAAAAAAGGCAGTGGAGAGAAAGGACACTAACCCGCATCTCCTGAACCTGAAATAAGTGGAGTGTAGGAGGAAAAGGCACCTCCATTTTGAAGACTTCAGGGGAAGCAGTGACTTAAGGGGGCAGGAAGTAGGTGGAAGAGTTCAGTGAAGAGACTGAGGATGTGGGTAGAGGTGTTAACCACAGGTGGGGCTTGAGAGGGCTTGGTGTTAAGCTTTGGGAGGTACACAGGAGTTAGAGGCTGAGTCAGGGGAGAAGCAAGCCCAAAGTGGTTTGCAGATGAAAGTAAAAAAAGACAGAAAGGGCCAAGTGGTGTATTTACATTTCAGGTGGAGATGAAAGATACAGGGCTAGAAGGCCTGGGGAGTATAGCCAGCATCAAAAGAATTCCTAGCAACCCTTGGTGGATAGAAAAGATTCTTCTCTTCACACCATGGTTTGAATGATTTTCAATTTTGTGGATGAAGAGGCCATGACATTTGGTCTTTTCCTCCTTCCCAGAACCCCAGAGGCCACTGAGAAGTGTCCGCTGGACCGAGACGAAAGGCTTTCCTGTTCCTGGCACCTCAGCAATTCCCCTCTGCATAATACAATAACCCTGTACTATGAGCAGCCTGTCAAACCCTCAGAACTGACTCTGAATCAGGCATCCAGGATCACAACCCCAAGGTCCATTATAAAAGTCAAGAAGACACAGGCTTCTTTTCAAAGACAGACCATAGCACTCAACGCTCCTACCTCCCCTCCAGTGAACCCCACACTGCCTGGGCAAGAGAAGGAGCAAAGGGAAGGCTTCCTTCCACTGGTCCTGACTCACCTCTGTTGCTTGGTAGCTTCTCTCTGCAGAAATTTCTCCAGAGTTACGAGAACATATGTGTATGCCAAGTTTCAAGGAAAATGTTACTCCCAGTCAGAGGAAGAAATTATACTGCCCTCTAAGGAAAAGTGGCTAACTATAAATCAGGCCTTTGGGAGTCATGTCATTTTGATGCTCCTCACAGCTCTAAGGATACTTATTAAATATTCAATAATTAATAATAATGCCTTCAAGACCATCTCTCTCATGGAACTGTCCCTGTGAAGGAAGCCAGAAGTAATTAGACTTAGGCTCGACTTCCTGTCCAACAACTAGATCTCAGGGATACAGGGCATCTGTCCTCCCAGTACTTAGTAGCAAAATGCCCACACTTCTGCATCAGGTGTCCTCCAAGAATGGATCATTAAGCAGATACTTAAAAGAGCCATCTGTAGCAGGCAGCTTCCAAGATACCTCGATGATTCCCACTTCCTGGTATTATTCATACCTTCTTCCCAGGTTGTACCAGTGATGGCCAGTGTGACCAACAGAATACGGCAGAGATATGTCGCTTCCAAGACTAGATTACACAGGGCTGTGGTTTGAGTCTTGGGATCTCTCCATCTCTTGGATCACTTGCTCTGGGGGAAAGCAGTTGCCACATCAAGAAGCCCTATGGAGAGGAACTAAGGCCTGCCAACAGCCAAGAGAGTGAGCTTGGAAGAGGACGTACCCCCAACCCAGTCTTCAGTGACTGCAGCCCTAGTCAAAGTTTGAATGCAAGCTCATTAAAGACCTGAGTCAGAACCACCCAGATTTAAGCTGCTTGCAGATTTCTGGCCCACAGACACTATTTTCAGATGATAAATGTTGCAGTAATTGGTTACACAGCAATATATAATTAATTCACTATCCTACACAGAGCTGAGAAAAAAATTATAAGTTTAACCTCAATTCCTATCCTACATGCACATAGGACCAAGTTCTCTGTACATAAGAAAGCAAATTGGGCTTCCCTGGTGGCGCAGTGGTTGAGAGTCCACCTGCCGATGCAGGGGACACGGGTTCGTGCCCTGGTCCGGGAAGATATCACATGCTGCGGAGCGGCTGGGCCCCGTGAGCCATGGCCGCTGAGCCTGCACGTCCGGAGCCTGTGCTCCGCAACAGGAGAGACCACAACAGTGAGAGGCCCGCGTACCGCAAAACAAAAACAAAAACAAAAAAAAAGAAAGCAAATTATTCATTCAACAATTACTTATTGAGTGTCAAATATGGGCAAGGTATTTCCAAGCGACTCAAGCCTTCATATAGTCTATAATCGTCTATAAAATAAAGAGACTTACAAAGACACACACACACACACACACACACACACACACACACACACACACACACACACACACACACACACACACACACACACACACACCCACACTCTCACACACACACACACACACACACACCCAGCTGCTCAATCCATTGGTTTTATTAGCTTTTTAAAGTTTACTTGCTACTAATGCTTTGCCTCCCCCCCCACAACTTGCCCCACTCTTTGCTTTCACAAACCCTCTTGGGAAGGTACATCAAATCCCACTTCCTGGCTAATTTGACTGCTCAGTGCACTCACACTCATTTTTACTGTACCACATGCCCTCCCATCTAAGGGGGAAAGAAATTTGGGTCCCCTGATTCCATTCAGTATTGGGACAAGGAGGCCTTCACTTAGTATTTTACTAAGAGGCATTCACTTAGTATTTACACCTGATCACAGGTGTGGATAACAATTCTAATTTCTGCAATTATTGACTAAGTGGCAACAGCAGCGCTGATACAATCAGCTCAAGTCCTGATCACAGCTGAAGTGGCAACGGGGCGGCGGGGAGGAAGGGAGATGCCGCCCCTAACCCCTCACTGTCTCTCAAAGCAGCAGGAGGGTCATATGCTGCTCTAAGAAAATCAGGAGCCCCCCTCTACGCAAAAAAGGTCAAAGGGCGACCTTTCTTCCCTTCAGCCACAAAACCAGCCTCTGCCAAACCTAAACAGCGTGGGAGACAGTGAGAGGTAAATGGAGCCCCAGACAGAAAACCCCAGGGCCACTCTCCTCCCGCTGCCGGCTGGGGTCGGAGTCAGGTGACTCCTCAGGGCACAAAGCAAACCTAAACAAAGATCACTGCCCCCATGACAGACAGGGGTAAGAAGCCTCTGGCAGTAAGACCATGGAAAACCTTTAACTCTTGCTTCTTTGCAGTCGCAGCAAACTGGAGGAGCTACAAGTGACTCGGCAGCTCAGCCTTCAGAGATGCACCTGGAGGAACCGGGACCCCATCCCAGGACACAGGCTCTGAGCACTGCACGCACGCCTCCAGCCACAACGGGCAGGCGGGACCCCTCCCCACCAGCTGTCACTGGCCTCGCGACCAGTCACAGCCGGGCAAGCCCGTCCCCTCTGGCCGCTCCGCCGGAGGCTGCGACCCCGCGGGGGCGGTAGGGAGGAGACGCTTTTTCCCCAAGGCTCTGGGGCAAGGGCACGCCTGTCCCCCGGAAAGGGGCGCCAGAGTGGGCGCGGCCCGGTGCCCAGCGGGGCTCCAGATCCCTCATCCCGCTCGGGAGCGAAACGAGCCTCCCAGTCCCCAGCCCCGCGCGCCCCACCTTGTCGCCGAAGCTGCGGGCCGTCAGCAGGTCTGGGCTGGGCGTGCTGTCGCCGCCCACGGCCTCCTCGCTGCTGGAGCCGGCCAGCGGGTGCGGCATGTCGCGCAGGGACTGGGGCCCAGTGGACGGCAGGGCCTTGGGGGGGCCGCCCGCCGTGCGCTCTCGGCCCTCCGCCGCTGTCCACCGAGAGTCCAAGCTCGCCTCCTGGCCCGTAGGGGGCTGCGCGCAGACCCCGGAGCTAATGTTTAACGGAAATCAGAGGTGGAAAAAGACGTTGGAGGATCCTGTTCCATTCCACCCGCGTTTACTGCTGCGCCCAGGTGCAGCCACGCTTGGGGCTGGGGGCTTTAGGACACGCACGTGAGTCGGGATCTTCTGGCCTTTGAAATAACCCAGGATAAGAGGAGTTATGACACATTTTATAAGAATGGCGTAAAAAGGTTATGAGGCTCCCAGGAGATAGAGACATCAGGCGGGGAACCTAGAAGGAAACTCAAAAGACGCAGTGTGGAGTTTCTTCAAATGCACGCTGAGATCCCATGCCATCTTGCTTCTGCAGTTCACCGGGTTTATGTAAGGTTAAACCTCGGAAGAGTGAGCATCAGTAAATAAAGAGGGAGTGCTACACATGATCTATGACTCTTTAACTCACACCTTGACCAAACTGCCGTTTGAAAGAGTCGTGAGGTTCCCGTTTTTATTTTTCATGCTTCTGTGCTTCCTTTCCAGGTCTTTGGCTGGGCTGGATTCTGAGCTTTATTTGCTAGCAGAATGGAGATAGTCAAGGCGTTACTTGGCTATTTGAGGGTGGAAGTTCACCTCTTTTTTCCACCTTACCTGGCTTCACAGCTTCTGTGCCCAGGGCCAAGTCAGTAGAGGCCATCAGCCCATGTAAGAACAAGTTGATACTAGAAGAGTAATGGGGAGGAGGCCCGCTGTAAGGGAGCACATTTTCCCAATCTATTCCCAAACTCTTTAGGTTCGTCCAGTTTTACCTGACTAATCTTGAAGTCGGGATTCACTGTGGTCTCCACCACCCTTTTCTTCTAAAGAAACAAGTGATACTTCAGCAGGAGGAGAATGCCAAGAGTTGAAGCTGACCCAAAATATCATCCAGGGATTCACTGAACTTCAGAGACCTTCCCTTATTTCCCCTGGTCTAAGTCATCCGGCCTCAGTCCTCAAGTTATCTTTTCTCTCCCCCACGTGGGTCTGCCCTGGTTGGGGAAAATAGAACTCAGAGGACACTGGGAACAGTTTTTTAAATGCTGCATCTACCTCACAGGAATGCCAGTGTCCGGTCCTCTTGGAGTTGAGTAAAATTAATACTTTTATATTCAAGGGCTGCTTACAACTACAACAGACCCTATTATCTGTTCTTCTGATTAAAACAAATAGCATGAATATAACTAGAAATGAGTGTTCTATAGATGTATAACATAGGTATTTTTTTATTGAATGATGTTGTTTATTTTAATAGCCAGGCCACCTTCCCACAACTGAGATCTCATTTTATTAAGACTCCACACAGCTTTCTCCTCAAGATGCCAGGGAAGAGTGAAAAGAGAGCCACATCTGAATTCCTGATTGCTAAATATAAGTGGGTGATTAGCAAGTTACCTAAACGAACCTGCTTCCTGACCCAAAAAGAAGGACAGAGAGCAGGTAATAATATTTACCTTACTTGGTGGTTGTGAGAACGAAACAGCCTTCGGTATGTAATATTCCCAGCCAAATGCTGCCATGGAATAGATGCTCCCTGGATGTTAATTCCCTTCCTTTCCCTCTCTCTCATGCTTTCTCTACTATTCTTATGAAATGATAATCATAAAGTTTTCATAAATAAACATGCTCCCTCCAAACTCCTCATTTTGGGTCAGAGTATCATTTTTCTATGCTCCCACCGTTTAAAAAACAAAAACAAAACAGAGTTCCTGAAAGGCCATATGAAAGTTCATTTTCCAGTTTCCTCGTTGGTCAATGGCATGTGGCCACAATGATCCAGTGGGTAGTCATCAAAACTAAAGAAAGTGAATTTCTATGGAAAACATTTTAGGATAAAGTTTCCACCAGTCAAATTTAGCCCAGGACTGCCTATTCATATTCACTATTTCCTGTTGTATTTCAGTGTTCCTTGTGGTGGGAACTTGTCACTGAAACAGAGCAAGCGTCCCAGACTATGTGACTGTGCTTTTACTAAAAGTTTTCAAAGCAACACGGTGGTGAGGAGGAAACGTGAAGTTTCTGTATCAGAGCAAAATGTTGTAGTGTTTATTGGAAGGTATGGAGGGAAGCTTGGGTTTCTAGGGCTCATCTCTGAGGAAAATGCACCAGTTGTGTGTATATGGGGTACAGGGAGATGCCACCAGAACCCAGGAACACAGCATGGGCCCTTCCCCCACCTCCCAACCCCCCATTCCTGTCCACAAGGAACCTTAGGCACTTAGGCTGGAACCTTTAAGAAGACAGGGCCTTGGGCCCCAGAATTCAGTAAGTATGCCAAGCCAGAATCCCAAAACCTCATAGCGAGTCTATCAGGGCTTTGCATGAGACCCAGACCTTAAAAACAAAGCAGAGTCACAACGAAGCATTCTTTCTTTCTCTCTCCTGGTACAGCATGTGTCTAGGCCTTATTCATGTTTGTGTTAGCTGCTTATCCTCTTCTGGTTTTTAATACAATCATAGCTTTATTTTATGTGGCATCCCAAACCCTGCCTCAAAATAACACCACCACTTCTGAAGTGGACGGCTGATGAGGACAAAGGAGGTTTTCAAAGAGCATTCAGAGTGACATGTAGAAGGCCACAGAGGGCTGCCTCAAACAAGAGGGGCAACTGAGACGGCACTATCGCCAACAGAGGCAAAATTGTGTGCACAGTTTAATTCAGCCAGTGACGTTCCGGGAAAAAGCAAAAGCCAGCAGTTCCACTTGAGGCCAGGATCTGAGGAGTTTTGCAAACAAGAAATTAGAATTTGCCCCAGAACCGGCAGAGAGGCTTGTGGGTAAGTGATAGGATCGTTTTACCTTTCCATGTAGAAGCTCCTCCCCTGAAAGCATAGAGACCCTCTAAGGTGGGGAATGCGATACAGATCATGGAGTTGGTGCCGAAGAACCACCTGTGTGCTTGTTAAAATGCAAATTTCTAGGCCCACCTAAGAGATTCTGATTCAGGGATGGGAATCTGGAATCTGCCTTTTCTTAAACAACGTCCTAGCTGATGCTCATGATGATTCTGGTCTACAGACTATAAGAAATACTGTTCTCCACTCTACGACATAAATCACAGCAAGATCCTTTTTGACCCAGCTCCTAGAGAAATGGAAATAAAAACAAAAATAAAAGGAGGAGGAGATATGGGGATATATGTATATGTATAACCGATGCACTTTGTTATAAAGCAGAAACTAACACACCATTGTAAAGCAATTATACTGCAATAAAAATGTTAAAAAAAAGAGGACTAAACAAACCTTAAAAAACAAAATACTGTACTCATAGCTCCACCCATTTCTCTAAATCATAAATTGACATGCCCCTTATTGTCAATAGCACTTTTAAGTTCTTACTTTGGAAAATTTTCCTGTTTGCTGAAAAGTTGCTTAGATAGGCAGATTTCTCTTACAAAATTCTATTACTGGGTCCTTTTGCCCTAAACTTTTAGTGTTATTTTTATTGAGCAGTTACCAGGTGCTTACAGTTTGGGAGAAGATCTCAGATGAACTAAACGATCTTTTGACAGATTCACGTCATAGGTCTGGCTGTAAAGAGCCTCACAGTGGAGTAGATATTTTCCCAAGCCCCCCAGACTTCTTTGGCTGGCCCTGCAGGCTCCTAGGAGCTGAGCCTCACCTGGCCACAGAAATATAATTTGCTGCCAGCACCGAGGACTACCTGTTAACCTGGCTTTCTTCACAAGCCGCCTCTGGAGTGTGTGGCTGTGTGTATACTGCTTTGTGGTCACTATCCATTACAGAGGTTGGGCTGGAGAAGATACTGAGCTGACAAGTACTGGAAGCCTTGGCACTGAGTCTAATTAGTGAATCTTTGGATAGGATGGAAAGCCTGTTTATTGGCTGTGTGCCCCATGAGCGTGTTTGGTTCCATCACTTAGGAATGATCTTTAAAGGCATCTAGAAGATGAACATTCAGACATCATATGACCCAACATTTCCCACTCTCAGAACACAACAGAAATGCATATTATATTCATCAAAAGGTAGATTCAAGAATCTCCACAGCGGGCTTCCCTGGTGGCACAGTGGTTAAGAATCTGCCTGCCCATGCAGGGGACACCGGCTTGGAGCCCTGGTCCAGGAAGATCCCATATGCCACAGAGCAACTAAGCCCGGGAGCCACAACTACTGAGCCTGTGCTCTAGAGCCCACGAGCCACAACTACTGGGCCCACGTGCCACAACTACTGAAGCCCGTGTGCCTAGAGCCCATGTTCTGCAACGAGAAGCCACTGTGATGAGAAGCCCACGCACCGCAACAAGAGTAGCCCCTGCTCGCCATGACTAGAGAAAGCCTGCGTGCAGCAACGAAGACCCAACACAGCCAAAAATAAATGAAATAAATTTTTTAAAAAAATCTCCACAGCAGCAGAGATTTATAGTAACCAAAACTAGAAAAAACTCACATGACTGTCAACAGTGGTGTGGTCACACAGTAGAACATTATACAGCAAGACGAATGAAGAAACAACGTGCTGGGGAGTTCCCTGGTGGTCCAGTGGTTAGGATTCCGGGCTTTCAAGGCCGTGGCCCAGGTTCATTCCCTGGTTGGGGAACTGAGATGCCACAAGCTGCGTGTTGCCGCCAAAATAAAAACAAACAAACAAAACCAAAACGTGGTGAATGAATTACACAAATATAGTGTTGAGTGAAAAAAGGCTAGATACGACGAAAGAATGTCTCCCGCTGATTCTATTTGTATAAAATTCAAAAACAGGCAAAACTAATGTATTGAGCTAAAAGTCGACTAATGTTACCTTTGTGGGCGTTTCTGGGGTACTGATAATATTCTGTTTCTTAATGTGGGGCTGGTTCTTTGTAAAAATTCAGCAAGCAGTACATTTCTGATCTGTGAGCCTTTATGTGATACTTCAATAAGAAGTTTACATACATAAGGCATCTAGTCTGCGACCCTCACTTCTTAAGTGAGGAAGCTGAGGCCCAGCTGTGTTAAGTAACTTGCTCGAGGTTGGCCAGTTAGTTCTAATGCTGTGCTCCCTCCCACTCGGATGCGTACTGATGCAATGTGGGTTTGGGGAACGCTGGTTTGGGGGAAGCCAAAAGGTAAAGAAGTGAGGAAATAAGAGGGAGAGAAAGATGTGTGAGCAACTGTTAGTTGCCACCACTCCTTTGCCCCTCATGACTGCTAGTCGTCCCGTCTCTCTTCCTCCCTCACCCTTCAAATGTATCCTTGCGAGGCCCTGATGCCTGGAGCTGCTACAGCCATCTTGTGGCCACAAGAGAGACATTCCCAACTCCCTGAGTATAGCTGAGTGCATAAATGGAACGTGACCATGTCACTGATGGCGTCATTGAGCCACTGCACCTGACTCCAGACTTCTTAAATAAAAAATACACATCCCGGGCTTTCCGGGTGGTGCAGTGGTTGAGAGTCCGCCTGCCGATTCATGCCCCAGTCCGGGAACATCCCACATGCCGCGGAGCGGCTGGGCCCGTGAGCCATGGCCGCTGAGCCTGCGCGTCCGGAGCCTGTGCGCCACAACGGGAGAGGCCCGCGAACCGCAAAAAAAAAAAAAAAAAAAAACCACATCCCTATGGTCTCAGGCACTTTAATGGGGATCTCTGTTAACATGCAGCTGAACTCATCCATAGGGATTCAGAAGATGAGGAATACAAGCAGACAAAAGAAAGTCTAAGAAGAGAGTGCCCCTTTGTGGGAAGCAATGTTCCCAGCAGTGGCAGCATCCTTCAATAATGGGCATTCTCAGAAGGGGCAAGGTGAAACTGGTACTTGGGGTGGAGGTGAGGGGAGCAAAAAGGTCTTAGATATTACAGTGGCTGTCTGAAAAGTTCAGCTCCACCCAACAAAATCTGATTCGTTAGTATTTAATTTTTCTTGTTAGGGAAAATTTAAACCTAATTAACCTTTCCCACGTAGGAGCAGTAATATTGGGAAAGAAGAAGAAAAGGATGGAGAAACATTACTCTCTAAAGATGCTGGAAAACTCTAAAACCAAAGAGGAGCAGAGTTCCTGAGCCTTCCCAAGGCCTCTGAATTCCACCAGCTCTTCCCAGATCCTTGCCACTGTGGTAGCTCCGGGCAGCCCTGCTCTGCCCAGCCCCTTCTGTGCTTTGTAAATGGGGTGATACATGATCATGCAGGCCCACAGACTCATCCTCACTATACAGAGGTAGTGAGACCACACGGGCACAAGGCCTTGTCTTTCTGGGGTGGGCAGGGTAGCAAGATGGTGCTGGGGGCACAGCAAGAAAGTTCTACTCAGTACCCAGATTATAGGTACAGGTGAGGTGACTTGCTAAAGACAGGGCTTCTGCCCACCCCAGCTAGATAAGGCCCTTCATTGTGCTGGCATTTCGGGATTCTGTGATTGGCACAGCAGCTCGGGTCTTCCTGCGATGTGGCTGGCAGAACACCATTCCCACACTCATGAAGAAAACGGGAGATGCCTGAAGCGGCACTCACCACACAGCCATTAATCTGATTCTCTCGGCTTGCAGGAATAGCAGACTTTGAGCTGGGGCCCATACATGGACGCTTCTAGAAGTCTTATCTGTAGGAATATTCATTTTCTCTAAAATCAAACCCAGTCCTCTGTGAGACTTTTTTTTTTTTTTTTTGCGGTACGCGGGCCTCTCACTGTTGTGGCCTCTCCCGCTGCGGAGCACAGGCTCCGGACGCGCAGGCTCAGCGGCCATGACTCACGGGCCTAGCCGCTCCGCGGCATGTGGGGTCTTCCCAGACCGGGGCACGAACCTGTGTCCCCTGCATCGGCAGGTGGACTCTCAACCACTGGGCCACCAGGGAAGCCCTCTGTGAGACTTCTTAAACCACCCTGTCCTACAGTAGAATGGGGTTTGTTCAGCTCCCAGTTTCTAGTGCAAATGGGCTATCTTGGCTCCTCCACATTCACAACCTTGTCAAGTCTTCCAAATTAACTCATTCAACAGCTTCTTGTTATCAAGGCAAACCTAAGTGCCCTCTGGGAAAAGCCACACATTTAGTCACTCAGGATAGGATCTTTGGAGGTTATTGATGACACAAGTAATTTTTTTAAATTTTTTATTTATTTATTTATTTTTGGCTGTGTTGGGTCTTCGTTTCTATGCGAGGGCTTTCTCTAGTTGTGGCGAGCGGGAGCCACTCTTCATCGCGGTGCGTGGGCCTCTCACTATCGCGGCCTCTCTTGCTGCGGAGCACAGGCTCCAGACGCGCAGGCTCAGTAGTTGTGGCTCACGGGCCTAGTTGCTCCGCGGCATGTGGGATCCTCCCAGACCAGCGCTCGAACCCGTGTCCCCTGCATTGGCAGGCAGATTCTCAACCACTGCGCCACCAGGGAAGCCCCAAGTAAAGTAATTTAACACAAATGAGAGCAGAGCTCTAGCCTCACCTTGACTGCTGGATTTCCATACAGCCTCAGAATTAAGGTCTGCTTTGCTGACTTCAGTCCATCCATCAGCAACACTACTGCCCAGAACCCCCTGGAGTGTTGGTACCCAGGTACATGGCCAGGGATCAGGAAACTTAAGGGGACACCAGAAACTAAATCATGTCACTACTCGCTTAAAAATGATCCTGAACAGCATCTTGGGGGTTAGGGTTCGGGGGGCCTGTTGTCACTGTAAACCATGTGCTTTCTGGGATGGGATGCATGGAGTGTGGCCAGGACATCCAGAATCGACTGCTCTAGAAGGCTTCTCTCAGCTGACTGTGGGAATTTGGACAGGGAAATGACTTCTGAAATATTCCTTTCTGACCCGCGCACGTAATTTGTTCAAATTAAGCACTAGAGATACCAACTCTGTTGCTGAAGGCAGGATGCTTTCTTGGCCTTAGATATACTCCCTCAGGAAGGATGTGGCTAGCAAAAATATTTCCCCTCCACTTTAATTTAAACATTTTATTTTAGAATACTTTTTAGATTTATGGAAAAGTTGCAAACATAGTACAGAGAATTCTCACATACCCCTTACCCAAAGCCTCCTTTTGTTAACATCTTATATCATTATGGTACATTTGTCACAACTAAGGAGTTCAACGTTGGTACATTACTATTAACTGTACGCTTTATTGTATTTCACTAGTTTTCTCCTGGTGTTCTTTTTCTGTTACAGAATCCCATCCAGAATACCCACGATACATTTTATAGTCATATCTCTCAGCCTCCACTATTTTGTGGCACTTTCTCAGACTTTCCTTATATATAATGACCTTGAAAGGTTTGAAAAGTATTGATCGGGCATTTTATAGAATGCCCTTCATTTGGGTTTGTCTGGTATGTTTCTCATGGTCACACCGGGGTTATGGGTTTGGGGGAGGAAGATCACAGAGGTAAAGCGCCCTTCTCAGCATATCGTATCAAGGCTACATAGTATCAACATGACTTGTCACTGATGATGTTAACTTTGATCACCTGGTCCAGGTGCTCTTTGCCAGGTTTCTTCGCTGTTGTTACTCCTCCCCTGGCACCCCCTCCTCTCATACTGTAGTCTTTGGAAGCCTGTTGCTTAGGGCAGTTTGGCTCCTTTTTGACCATTGCTTTTAGGATCCCATTTTCAACGATTTATTTGAAAGAGAAAGCCCTGTGGTCAAGGCAGGTATCAAAAGCACCCCGTGAGCAGGCATGATGTGCCCCGCAGCAACCACCTGGCCTGATTGGGACCCTGCCTTGTACGGACGCTCCTCCTCCTTGCTCCTGCCCTTTGGGCCTGGCCCTCGAGGGTTTACCTCCCCCAAGTCTGTTGAAAGAGAAACTTCTCTCTCGTTAGGTACAGTAATTTTGTCCTGAAATCTAGTCAAGAAGTGGGGGTCAGGCTTCCCTGGTGGCGCAGTGGTTGAGAGTCCACCTGCCGATGCAGGGGACACGGGTTCGTGCCCTGGTCCGGGAGGATCCCACATGCCGCGGAGCGGCTGGGCCCGTGAGCCATGGCCGCTGAGCCTGCGCTTCCGGAGCCTGTGCTCCACAACAGGAGAGGCCACAACAGTGAGAGGCCCACATACCGCAAAAAAAAACCCAAAACAAATTATAGTACATCCACACCATATTATGCAGCAATAACAAATGAATTAGAGCTCTCTATACGTTGGGAGGTCTATGATACATTAAATTTAAAAAGGCAAGTTGTATACATCAGAAATTAACACAACATTGTAAATCAACTATACTTCAATAAAATAAATTTAAAAAATAAAAAAGGCAAGTGGTAAAGTAATATGTATAGTGGGATCACTACATATGAACATATATATGTGTATATGTTTATATGAGAGTAGGAAAATGCATGATAGTATATGAACTGGACTATTTAGGTTTATATCTTCGGGTGATGGGACAGCAGGGCAAGGGCAGGCCAGATTAACATTATCTTTCTACAACTTCGTTTGTTTCCTTTCACGCATTACAGTGAGCATTTATTTCTTTTGTAATTTAAAAATTCTAATCAGGAAAAATTTTAAATCAAAACATATGAAACATCCGAGTTAAATATATTTACAATGTTTCCTACTTCTTTTCCAAGACTAAGCAACATTCTGTTATAAGCCAATGTTTTGCTTACCTTTCTCCACTCCTAAAGTGATACAATTACAAGAAGAATTTTAAGAAATCTCCATTATGGGACTTCCCTGGTGGCGCAGTGGTTAAAGACTCTGCACTCCCAGTGCAGGGGGCCCGGGTTCAATATCTGGTCAGGAAACTAGAGCCTGTGAGCCGAAACTAAGGAGCCCACGTGCTGCAACTAAGACCTGGTGCAACCAAATAAATAAATAAACATTTAAAAAAAAACCCTCCATTATACCCCAATTAACAGGCCTTAGCACTTAAAAAAAAAAAGACTTTATCACGTATCACTTTCTATTTCAAATTATATTTATATGCTATACAACAGCAACAAAGACATTTTTCAGGCACAATCCTAGACGTCTACCTTACGGCTATGCTCCCCCCACTCCTTTTTGTCCTAGCTTCACTTTTGTCAGATGTGTCTTGAGACACGTGTTAACAAGCAAAGTTGAATTCATGTCATATATTCTGAGGCACACTACAGAAGCATTTATAATTTTAGAAAAAATTTCAATATTACTTCTTATTAGAATTTTTTTTTACACTTCAGAATTACGTGTCCCTTTGCTAATAACTGTATATATAATGTGTAATTTTACTGGAACTTATATGTTCCCAGCATTTTCATTTTGATGATGATCTTAAGTTTTTTTAATATTCTGAATACATTCTGAATATAAAACAGAACATAGCATATTCTGAGTTGTCTGGATGACCACCATTTAATTGACTAACGAAATAGATATCAGTTCCCTATATTTACATTTGTTTAAGCTCAAGAAACTACCAAATATTTCAACATCAGTTTCCTTACGTGAATGACAAATGAATAGCAACGGTCTTAATACATGGAAACTTGTGCCCAGTCAGGCCCATCTGAGCATCTGTAGGGCCTGAACCAGAGTACAGATGCGGGCTTACATTCCATACATCTAAATATTTAAAAGTTATACATCCAGCTAACAAATATGTGTAAAGCTATGGCTTTGAAATGACTGAAAGCTGGCTAAATATCAAAGACAACTAACTTTATTTTTCATGTCTGGGTGGTCTGTTGATATTTGGTATGAGTGATAAAATAAATATTGACACATAAACAGTTCATAAAATTTATTTTTCTTGCCTTGATAGCAGCAAAATAATTATTTACATTATAAGATTATAAGATTTTTCACATAAATGGTGTGTTCAAAGATAAACTAAGGCATATTAAAAATTGTAAGAGCTTATTTGAGGAAAAATCAATTTGAAGCAGGCAGTGACAAACCAGAAGTGGTTAGGAGCGCTCCACGGACAGGAGCTGGGGAGAGACTTTTGTAGAGAAAGGGTGGAAATAAAGTAAAGAAATGATGGATTGTCTATAGGATAAAGCCTACTTGGCTGTTAGTGACTGGTTGTTCAATTTCATAACCTTGAGTTATTTACAGGCTTAGGTTTGGGCTTGTCACAGCATCAGAGCCACCTCAGTCTAATGGCTTCCTTGATTAATTAAACAACAGTAATGTCAGACTGGACAAAGTTCTTAAGTGATTGTACTTCTTAGATAGTTTTTTATTACTTTTAATTTAGAGAAAATGTATTCTTTGGTAAGTAAACAACAACTGAAATTGCCAATTAAATTCTTAAAGTAATATTTAGATTCAGAAATAAATCACAAATTTTATATATCATATTAAAACACTGAAATAGGGATACATATGATAAATTATCATAGAATGTTAGAATATATTTTAATTTCATCATAAATTATCACTTATATTGCAATTTTTACCATCTCTTAAAGCAATATCTAGAGTCATACAGTAAAGAATCAGTATTATGCTTCACTCATGGTACATATAAACGGACATATATACAAATGAAAGGAAAATCAATTGTTTAATATTGCAGAAATGTTCCTCAGTCACCAGTCCAAATGTACTAATTCATGAGCAACTCCAGAATCACAGATGATAA
Organism: Neophocaena asiaeorientalis asiaeorientalis; assembly: GCF_003031525.2. Lineage (NCBI taxonomy): Eukaryota > Metazoa > Chordata > Mammalia > Artiodactyla > Phocoenidae > Neophocaena > Neophocaena asiaeorientalis. The sequence goes on from NW_020174549.1 coordinate 164,604, forward strand.
TAAGAAGAAAAGCAAGAAAATGGGCTTTCAGCACTAAAGAGAAAAATTGTTGGTTGTTCAAGAATTTATTGAATTCATCCGATCTGAGAGGTAGCATTTAGAATAATTAGTTTTTTCTCTTACCTAAGTACTTCTGCTGCTCAACTCTTCCTTGCACTAAAAAGCAGTGTCCATTTTTGACCTTGTGAGAAAATAGGAAAAATATATGTTGGTTTCTGCCTTCCATTCCCCACCTCATTCCTGGCACAGAGCCCCTGAAACTGTCATGAATTCCTAAGTGTTAAGAACATTAGGGGGCTTCCCTGGTGGCGCAGTGGCTAAGACTCCATGCTCCCAATGCAGGGGGCCCGGCTTCGATCTCTGGTCAGGGAACTAGATCCCACACGCATATCGCAACTAAGTTCACGTGCCACAACTAAGGAGCCCGCCTGCTGCAACTAAGACCCAGTGCAACCAAATAAATAAATATTTAAAAGAAAGAAAAAAGAACATTAGGAACCTCTTCTGTTCTAATAGTTGGGCTTTGAACCTGGCTTCTGAAACAGGGTTCCTAAATCCACTGGAACTTCCTGGGTAGCAGGAGTACTTTTTGTTCTAATGAGGCGATTCTGGGTGGGCTCCTGGATGGCAGCTAATCACCACCAGTAAGACCAAGTCATGATCAAAAGCTTGGAATTTTCAGCCCCATTCCCCAGTCTCCAGAGAGGGGAAAGGGGCTGGAAATGGAGTTCATGATCCATCCTGTCTACATGATGAAGTCTCACAAAAATCCCAAAGTATGGGGTTTGGAGAACTTCCAGGTTGGTGAACCTCCACATACCAGGACAGTGACACACCCCAACTCCACAGTGACAGAAGCTCCTGCACTTGGGGTCTCTTAGATCTCACCTCATGTGTGTCTTCATCTGGCTGTTCATCTGTATCCTTTATCCTATCCTTTAATGAACTGCTAAACATAGGTGTTTCCCTGAGTTCCGTGAGTCGTTCTAGCATATAATCGAATCCAAGTGGAAAGGAGGTCATGGGAACTTCCAATTTGTCGCCAAGTCAGATAGAAGTTGTGGGTGACCTGAGGATCTACTGCCTGCGGTTGACATGTGAAGTGGGGGTGGGCAGTCTCAGGGGCCTTAGCCCTCACCCTGTAGGATTTAACGCTATCTCCAGGTGGATGGTGTCAGAATTGAGTTAGATTGTAGGACGCTCAGCTGGTGCCTCAGAATTGTGTGGAACCATCCCCCACCTCTGGTGTCAGAGGGCTGTGTGATAGTAGTGTAAAGGAGACACACGGGAGGAAGACTGGGTTTCTACCCAACTCAGACCTCAATGGGTGCATAACCCCAAAACTTTTACAGCATTCCAACCCAGCTGCCTTTTGCTTTAAGAGCAGAGGGCGGGGCTTCCCTGGTGGCGCAGTGGTTGAGAGTCCGCCTGCCGATGCAGGGGACGCGGGTTCCTGCCCCGGTCCGGGAAGATCCCACATGCCGCGGAGCGGCTGGGCCCGTGAGCCATGGCCGCTGAGCCTGCGCGTCCGGAGCCTGTGCTCCGCAGCGGGAGAGGCCACAACAGTGAGAGGCCCAAGTACCGCAAAAACAAAAAACAAACAAACAAAAAAATAAAAAATAAAAAAAAATAAGACCAGTAAAGAATGACTTGCTTCATATGATTGAAGCATATCATGACCTCCTTACTGGCTTTGGTATGGGCTTAGAAAGAGACAAGTCAGAGAACAGATTAGAGAGCCCAAAAATAAAAGGGAGGGGCCCAAGTACCGCAAAAAAAAAAAAAAAAAAAAAAAAAAGAGCAGAGGGCAAGAGGTATGAAGTGTTTCCATCGGGCCTGAGTAGTGTTAGGAGCAGTTATTCAAGGTTCTAGGTTATGCTGGGCCAGTGCCAAGTGACAGAGGTTCTCATCTGTTCCTTAACAAGTGTGTGTGTGTGTGTGTGTGTGTGTGCGTGTACATGTGTTTTATGCAAGACACTCTAATATGTGGGGGAAGCAGCCCCTTTTGCTTGAGCCTAAGGGTAGTACTGGGCCGAATGAAAGCCAAATGACTTCACACAGCGCCATGCAGGTGAAAGTTTACAATTTTTAGTAGAGAAAACTGGTGGGAGAGGCAAGCAAGGTCAAAGAAATGCATGCTGTTGCTAAGGGCATCCTCTTCACACTGTGAATAGTGACCACGTTTGCCAAAACATCAGTGTCACATAAAATTTAACATTGATTTGAATGTATTAGTTTCGTGTTTTTTTGAGTGATTAAGTTGTAAACAATTCTTAATTTTGAGAAATATCGTATTTACCTTGAAAATCTTGTAAAGGTAAGTAGGACTTGTGTTGATTTACAGATGTTAGGAGTAAAATATAGAAAACGATCATTCCTATTGTTGCCAATTAAAAGATTTCTCAAAATAATAAAACAATGTTTTTAAAATGCCCTGGGAGAATCATATGCTTAAAATAAACCACAGTGTAACAAGAGAGACAGGCATGTTATTAATTCAAAGCTATAGTCACATATTTAGGTATTAGATGGTAGATACTGTGAAAGAAAAATCAAAATGGAGTCAGTATTGCTAAAAGACTTCTCTAAAATGCTGCCAGGGGAATTCCTTGGCTGTCCAGTGGTTAGGACTCCACACTTTCACTACCAGGGGCCCAGGTTTGATCCCTGGTCGGGGAACTAAAATCCCACAAGTCGCGTGGTTCGGCAAATAAATAAATAAATTAAATGCAGCTGGAAGGCCCCTGAGGAAATGTGACTTATGCACATCTCAGCCCAGAAGGAATCTGGCCTTTTGACCACTTATTGTCTTAACACAGACATCCAGAACATCTGCCCAATGTTCAGAAACTCAAGATACTTACTGCATCCTTACCCGAAAGCAACTTGCGACAGCCATCCCTTAAGGACTAATATTTCCTTTCTTCTATCAGAGTAGAGCCTCATGGCTTTTGCCTTTATAAGGCCCTGAACACTTCCCCAGAACACTCATTTGGTTTTACCCAAATCTGTGTCTCCAGAATTGCAATTCTTAAGACCCCAAATACACTCTTTTCTTATTTGCTACCTTCTGCGCTTATTGGGTTGACATTACTGAGTAGGAACCTTCCTTTAAAACAATGGGAAAATACTATAAGAGATTACATTTGTAGCTCTTTTAACAGGATTATGTTGGTGCAAAATCTTCCTGTCTGATTTGTCTTGTATCATCCACATTGCCCAATATGGTACTTTACATGTAGAAAGCACTCAAGGAAATAGCTCAGATAGTTAACAAAAAAGCAAATTGCAAAAGAATATATATACCAGATAGATAGAATATCAACATTTTTATAAAATTTTTAAACAATTTAATATATCTTAGGGATACAATGTAGCAAAACTTTAAAGATATGTACTGGAGCAATGACAACTAAATTCAGGAAAGTGGCTTACCTCTGAGGTGGAGCGAGAGGAACACGGTGGGGGAGGGGTGCCTGGGAGAACTCAAATGTACTTGAAATGTTTTGCTTTTTAGGCCAGGTAGTAAGTTCCACAGTGTCATTATATTATTAGTTATAGATTTTTGTAAGTCTGAACTATTTCATTAAAATGCAACCCAGACAAAAGTCTTTCCAGCATTTGTTTCTCAAGTACTCTCACACAAGCTCTGAGTGAGCTGTGAAATGTAATGTATTCAATATTAGTTTCTTATGGCAGCTGTAACAAATGACCACAGACTTGGTACCTTTAAACAACAGAAATTTATCCTCTCACAGTTTTGGAGACCAGAAGTCCAAAATCAGTTTGTGCTGAAATTAAGGAGGGGAGAATGTTCTTTCTTCTTCCAGCTCCTGGGAACTGCCAGCATTCCTTGGTTTGCAATTGCATCACTCCAGTCTCTGCCTCTGATCACACCATCTTCTCTTCTGCCTATGTCAAACCTCCCTCTTCCTCTCTCTTATAAGGACATTTGTGATTATCCAGGGCTCCCCTGGATAATCCAGGATAATCTCCCTACCTCAAGATCCTTAATCACATCTGCAAAGACCCTTTTCCCATATAAGGTAACATTTACAGATTCCAGGGTTCAGGATTAGGTCTTGATCACAAATGCCTTTGTCTCCAGTTACAATAGGAATACAATCCCTCCCTAAAGTCACAGTTGAATAAAATTGGCCCAAGGGTAGTAAATTAAAGGTACTAATGAATTTTACAGGAACTGGAAGAATGCTAGGGGATTCGGAGAAGCATAGGGCAGGCATTTCATCATTAATGATCTCAAATAAGAGTCTTTCAACAAATATGTTAAATTTAGAGATGGCACTGAACCTGGGGAGTAGTAACAGTGTTAGTGCAGTAGTTTAAGAAGAACAAACACCTTGAACTTTAATGGAACGGTACTGCTGAAGAGCATATTAGCGGCACACAGTGAGAGCCCACAAAGCATTATTTGACTAAAGGATTAGATCAGCTTTTAAAGCAGTGAAAAAACAAAAGTGAGATTCTGGCCTGCACACTTAAAAGCATCCTATAGACAAGGACAAATCATTCAGTTTGTATTTCCATTAAATGTCTATTGAATAAATGAATAAAAGGGCACATTTCAGCTTTCATAAGGGTTAAAAATCAATCAGCAGGTGTACCTACTTAGCACTCTTCTTGGTACTTTGAGGATACTGGCATGTAGTAGGAAGTTGGCCCTTTAGAGGTGACCAAATGAGAAGGAGCTGAGATGAAGCATTACATGGCACTCAGGTGGCCAGGGCCCCTGAGGGGTTTAATGCAGTGCAGTGAGTCCTCTTCATAGCCCACCAAAAAAGGTAGGGTTCAATCTATTTAATTAAAGGGACAAACCAGTGGCAAAATAAAAGTTACTTTTTTTTTTCTCTGTTGATTCAATTTTTTTTTACATCTTTATTGGAGTATAATTGCTTTACAATGGTGTGTTAATTTCTGCTTTATAACAAAGTGAATCAGTTATACGTACACATATGTTCCCATATCTCTTCCCTCTTGCGTCTCCCTCCCTCCCACCCTCCCTATCCTACCCCTCTAGGTGGTCACAAAGCACCGAGCTGATCTCCCTGTGCTATGTGGCTGCTTCCCACTAGCGATCTATTCTACGTTTGGTAGTGTATATATGTCCATGCCACTCTCTCGCTTTGTCACAGCTTACCCTTCCCCCTCCCCATATCATCAACTCCATTCTCTAGTAGATCTGTGTCTTTAATCCTGTCTTACCCCTGGGTTCTTCATGACATTTTTTTTCTTAAATTCCATATATATGTGTTAGCATACGGTATTTGTCTTTCTCTTTCTGACTTACTTCACTCTGTATGACAGACTCTAGGTCCACATCTGCATCTATTGAGATGATCATATGGTTTTTCTCCTTCAATTTGTTAATATGGTGTATCACGTTGATTGATTTGCGTATATTGAAGAATCCTTGAATTCCTGGAATAAACCCCACTTGATCATGGTGTATGATCCTTTTAATGTGCTGTTGGATTCTGTTTGCTAGTATTTTGTTGAGGATTTCTGCATCTATGTTCATCAGTGATATTGGCCTGTAGTTTCTTTCTTTGTGACATCCTTGTCTGGTTTTGGTATCAGGGTGATGGTGGCCTCGTAGAATGAGTTTGGGAGTGTTCCTCCCTCTGCTATATTTTGGAAGAGTTTGAGAAGGATAGGTGTTAGCTCTTTTCTAAATGTTTGACAGAATTCTCCTGTGAAGCCACCTGATCCTGGGCTTTTGTTTGTTGGAAGATTTTTAATCACAGTTTCAATTTCAGTGCTTGTGATTGGTCCGTTCATATTTTCTATTTCTTCCTGATTCAGTCTTGGCAGGTTGTGCATTTCTAAGAATTTGTCCATTGCTTCCAGGTTGTCCATCAATCTGTTAAACGAAACACTTCTAATCTAACCCTCACCCCTTCTTGCGGACCCCCTCTCCTTGCCCCACCTGAGAAGACACCTCTTTTCCTTCCCCCATGTATGAAGAAGCAGAGTGGCCTAATGCCTTGGTATCTGTGACACACAGACTTGGCTTGCAAACCATGGTCTAGACCTGACTCCACATGGGGAGTGGGTCTCAATCTGCACCAGGGAACCCCTCCCTCGCATTATTATCCTTGGCCATGGTTATAAATGCCAATGGCCAACTTCACCTAGTGGTTTAGTTCACTATTGTAATCAAAAAATGGTAGCATCTTGGACAAGTTTCAATGTATCCACATCTTTAAAATTGATAGATGATCATTGTATCCTTCTCAAAGGTGGGTCTTGAGATAATACATGCAGAGTCCTAGCATACAGCAAAGATTCAATGAAAAGATTCCCCTTAGGTTTCTAGAGGTTTCATTCCATGGTAAGCAAATTCTCCTTAACCAAACCATCGAATCACCTATGTCCTGACTTAATTGAAACCCACTTCTCCTTCAAGGGTAGCTTCCCTTGTATTTCTATAAGGTGGAAAATGCTCTTGTGTCCAACCAGACATATCATGGTAGAGGATGCTTTTATTACCCTGTTCCACAGATGAGGAAATTGAGGAACAGAGAAATAATTTGTCTAAGTGTTCACCCAGTAAGTGGCAAAGCAAGAATCTGAACCCAGAGAGTCTGGTTCTAGCGGCTGCTCTCTTAGCCAGTGGGCAATTCTGCCCCTTTTTGTAGGTAAAAGTCTCCTAGACTAAGTTCACTTCATTTTCTATTATAGGATCTGAAGTAAGAATACATTTTGTTTGAGCAATGTAGTTGTAGTAGCCAGCTTCTAGGATGGTCCCTGCTTTGGATTGAACGTTTGTATCCCTCCCACACCTACCTCAATCCTAATCCCCAATGTGATGGCCTTTGGAGGTGGGGCATTTGTGAGGTGATTAGGTCATGTAGGTGGGACTCCTCATAAATGGGATTAATGCCCTTGTAAATGAGACTCAGATCCCTCACCCCTGCAGCCATGTGAGGTTGCTGCAAAAAGACAGCCATCCATGAATGAGGAAGTGGGCCTTCACCAGAGCCCAACCAAGCTGGCACCTTGATCTTGGACTTCCCAGCCTCCAGAACTGTAAGAAATCAATTGCTGTTGTTTAGAAGCCATCACGTCTATGGTATTCTGCTGTAGCAGCCTGAATGCATAAAGCCAGCCCCAATGATCCCACCTCCTAGTAGGCACGGCCTTGTAATAGTTCCCTTCCACACTGTACCGAGGCTGGTCTGTGTGACACCCAGTATATGGCAGAAACAGTGGTATGTCACTTCCAAGATCAGGTTATAAAAGATACTGTTGCTTCTGACCTGATCACTGTCATATCACTTGCTCTGGCTGTGAGTTGCCATGTCATGAGCAACCCTATGGGAAGGGCTGCATGGTAAGGAATTGAAGCCTCCTACCCTTAGCCACATGAGTAAGCTTGCAAGTAAATCCTTCCACGTAGTTGACCTTCAGAATGACTATATCCCCTGCTAGCATCTTGACGCAACCTTAAAAAAGATCCTCGGCCAGAACTACCCCTCTGTGCTGCCTTGATTCCAGCTCCTCAGAAACTGTAAGAGAATAAATATTTGCTGTTTTAAACTGCCACGTTTGGGGATAATTTGTTACAAGCAATAGGTAAGTCATACACTAATTGTCTCAAATTCCTACCCAGTTTATTTTAAAGGCTGTCTGGCATAATGCATTTCCCATAAATATTTAATCATAAAATAGCACAAGAGGGTTAGGGTGGCTCTAGCTGGAACCTGAGGACTATTCTCAGCTCTCTACCTTGATACTGAAGGTCTGTAATAATCATGATGGCTTCAGGAGGAAGCACTTCACAGACTGCTACCTGGCATTTCCTTATCAGTTAACAGCGCCACAGGATGGTCACATGCATCCCTTTTGTCTTGGACTTTCCCCTAGTAGATATGTAGGCTCTGTCTACTTATCAGCTGACTTACTGATCAAGTAACAAGATATCCAGTAAAACACAGATCTTTCATAATTACCCCCATCATCACCATTCATCTCCAGAACTCTTTTCATTTTATAAAACTGAAACACTATTCCCATTAAATAACAACTCTTCATTGTCCCCTTCCCCCCAGCCCCTGGCAACCACCATTCTATTTCTGTCTCTATGATTGTGACTAAGTACTCTATATAAGTGAAATCACACAGTATTTGTCCTTTTGTGACTGGCTTATTTCACTTAGCATAATATCCTCAAGGTTCATGCATACTGTAGCATTATCAGAATTTCCTTCTTTTAAAAAGGTGAATAATATTTCATTGTATGTATATGCTACGTTTTGTTTATTCATTCATCTGTTCAAGGATATTTGTGTCGCTTCCACCCCTTAGCTATTGTGAATAGTTCTGCTATGAACACGGATGTTTACATACCTCTTGGAGGCCCTGCTTTCAGTTCTTTTGTGTATAAACCCCAAAAAAACCTTAATTTTTTGAGTAACTATTATACTGTTTTCCACTAGTGGCTGTATCATTTTACATTCACGAAGGTTCCAATTTCTCTGCCAACACTCATTATTTTCTGGTTTTTTTTTTTTTTTTCGATAGTAGCCATCTAATGGATATGAAGTGGTCACTCATTTATTTTTTTTTTCTTTTTACAGATGATAGAACTGAAGCATCAAACGATTAAGTGTCAGAGGTGGGATTTGAACCCAAGTAAATTGACCCACTATTAACTAATAGGTTAAAATTCTTGTGACACTGAAGTCCCGAAATCTCTCAAGGAGGAGACGGGGGTCCAAGAGCTAACACTCACCAAATAAAACAATCAGCAGCAAGTTAAATTTATCTTTCTCCTGATAATGTTCTGTGAATCCTGGGAGGTTGAATTTACTAGGAAATTACAAAATGTTGTTCCGGGGTAGAACTCTTCTTTTCAGCTTAAATAAGCTTGCTCAGGATGTCCATTTGGGACTTAGACTGGAGTTTTCTTATGCCCTAGTTTCTGTATTGTCTCGTCAGGCAACCTAAAACCAAAAAATTCTCCTAAGGTTCTGTCAGCCATATATATCCAAGTGATCATTTTCGTCAGGCCGGAACTCAGAAAGGTCTCTTAACTGAAAAGTTGTCCTGGCCAACTACCAAAATGCTCACTTTATATCTAGACTAAAGTAGTCAGCAGACTACTGAGCTCCCTGAGCTGGTCTCAGAGGAATTCCTTCCTCCAGAGCAGAGACAATGTGTGAGATTTAAGAACCTGGACCTTTGCATCTGACAGGATTTTAGTCGCTGAAATTCAACTAAAGACATAAAGTAAATGAACATTTCTGAGTCTGATATATAAATCATAAACACATATATAAATAAAGCATATGTAAGTATATAAATAAATACGAATCATATATAACTCAGGGAATGACAGGACCAGAGCTGATGCACAGGAAGCACCTCGTGCGTACAAGGCACTTAATAAATGCTTGGTAGTGTTACTATTTGTCATGGATCCATGCTCAACAAAATTGTGCATCATAAAAGTTTATTACTGAGCAAACATCGATTATTAAGAAGGACGTTAAGATGGTTAACGACCGCAGGACACGTGACACACATCAATACAAGGTTACTGTTCAACGTAGATACGTAGCTCTACTGTGCTGGAATCAGGCCTTCAGGCGATCCCACTAGGAGAGACAGTGTTCTGAGATGTGGCATATCCATTCCTTAAATACAGATTCTTGCACAGTAGTAAAAATTTCTACAAGTTTAGTGTATAATTATTTAAACTATAAAAGAAAATTATCACTGGGATTTGTGTACGTTAAGACGCGTAACCCGAGATGGTTGATAAAGCTCACTCTCCGGGTGCCAACCGCAGCTCTGCCTCACTCCCAACCGAAGTGGATTCACATCGTCGCAGAACCGGCTGAGTCGGTGACTTCGCCACTTGAAGAGCTAGGGACGCAGCCGGTCTCCGCCCCGCCCCTACCTAGCCGAGCCGGCAGGATACGTCACTGCGCAGCAGCCTGGACGAAAGAGCCAATTGCGGTGCCAGGGACCCAGCCGGTCTCTGCCCCGCACCGTTCGGGCTCCGCCCCCGATGGTGCGGCATGCAGGGTCCAGGAGCCTCTCTGGCTGCCACTCTTTGGAAGGGAAGTGGCGTATGCATTAGGTAGCAGTTAAAGTACGAATCGCCGTGAAGAGCAGCCGTTAGCAGGCGGGAATTCCGGTCCCTCGGGTGTAAGTCATCAGGAGGCGGAAGCGCAGCGGGGGCGGGAAGGTGGTAGAACGCGGCATTGAGCTTGGTTTGCCGGTCTTTAAGTGGTGCGCCCCCTTGGAGAACGCCACCAGAAGGCGAGGCGGTCCCGGGCTCTCTAGCCTCGCGGTAAGTAGGACAGCCTGGCGGTGCCGGGGATGAAGGTGTGTGGCCCCGGCGCCGACCCGCTGCCGCCGTTCCTTGTTACAGGGCAGTGGCCTCCCCGCCAGCCTTGCTTCCCAGCATTTCTCACTCCCCCTCCTCTCCTTGGTATCAGCCGCAGCCCCCGCCCTGCCTGCCCTCCACGCACGCCTCCCGCCCCGGGACCTTTCTGAGACGCAGGTCCAGGCCTATCACATCCCTGATTGACGTTCCCCGTCACAAGATGGCCCTCTTGTCCCTCCCGTCCTAAGCCGGCTTCGCTCGCTCTGTGCTTTGCTGCAGGAGACACCTAATATTATTTCGTTCCAAATCGACATCTGTTTGCTCGCTCTTGTACTTTCCCGCTTACCCCAGAAGGCATCCCTCGTCACGCCGGTAGAATCAGTTCATCTCTGCTTCCGGAGCACTGTTTACTCCTTGTAAAGAGCGCGTTTGTTAAACTTTTTTAGTACGGTTGCTTGAATGAGACTCTCTTTTTCCACCGGATTATATGTTTCTTGAGGGCGGGAGTAAGGTCTTCCTCATTTGGGATCCCCCCAGGGCCTAGTACAAAAGCACGAAGTTTGGAATCTAACAGTCCAAAGTTTTCGCACTAGCTTTGTGACCTTGGACACGATCTCCCTATCTATGAAGTGGTGATAAATAAAATAATTAATTTCAGTCATCTTACAGCTCTTGTATGGTGCAGAGTATGTACGCGATAAATATTCGGCTCTTTTTCCTTTCTAGCTTTCAGTATACACAGTAGTTGCTGGGTACGTTTTTAAAATGAATCGAGAGGCACTACAGATGAGTGATTTTTTTCCTAGCCCTGTGATTGTATTGATGCTATCAGTTAGTTGATACATTTGGTAGTATTTGGTAAACACAACCTAATGAAGTAATTAAAGACAGTAATGGTGAATGTTGGTATCAACATCTGCAAGAATAAGCATTTAACCTTCACTCTCTAATTAAATAACTTGAGGCGTTTGATTTAAGTCTGTGTGCCCTTCAGACAGATGTTTCTGAAGAGATGAAGGTATGTGTCTGCACATTATTTTTTACAGGTGATTGTAAAGTGCAGACCACTTGCCACGGAACATAGTTGAAACAGAAAATAGGAAGATGGCAGCAAACCCTTCAGGACAAGGTAAATGCTAGGAACTTTTTCCTCATACAGTAAAGTATTTTGATAGAAAATTTAGCATAGGGCTGTTACTAGAGCCAGAATTAAAAATGAATAGCCAAGTAAAACCCCATATTTGAAGCAAGTCCAACGTTTCATCAGATGTGTTTCATCAGATATGTAACATCCTTAATAGCTATTAATCCTATGTGTTAATCTTATTCACACTGTAAACCTTAAGTCCTCCTCGGACATTTGTGTTCTCATGCTCTTTTACTTGAGATTAGAACCACTTTTAAAGAAGTTATATTGTCACTAGGCAATATCCACTCCTTTATTTTCGTTGGCTCAAAAAACTTTTCATACACCTTTCACCTGTGTTAAGAGCTCTGTAAAGCAAGTCAAGTTAGATACATCCCAAATAAGGAGTTTTTATTTAAAAATAAGTTTCAAAAGTAAAATTTAATCTCTAGAAAGCATTAAATTCCACTTTGTAAGTTGTCTCCTGCTTAAGAACTTGAGGCAAACTTCTATTTCCTCTCCATATCAAGTCTAAACTCCTTATTTGATGCATCATAGTTTTTGATTAATCTTAGTCTTGTTTTATTTTAAACGTCATATAAACGTGTTTGTGTCCAGTTGTTTACACGCACTGCACTGTCTGTGAGAGTCATCCATGTTATGCCATGTACCAATAGTTCATTCTTTTTTATTGCAGACTAGCATTCCATTGTATGAATTTACCACAATTTATTTATTCATTCCTTTTTGGAGACTTTGGGGTTGTATCAGTTTTGGCCATTGTGAATGAAGCTGCTTTGAATATTCGTTTGTAAGTCTTTTTGCAGATATTTGGATGAATATCTAGGAATGGAGCAGCTGAGTGTACAGTTTACTTTATGGAAAACTGCCAAACCTTTTCCTAAAGTGAATGTACTTTACATTACCTCTAGTAAACTGTGAGAATTCTGGTTGCTCCATATATAGCATTGTTGGTCTTTTCAATTTTAGCCGTTTTAGAGGGTGTAAAGTGACATCTCATTGTAGTATTAATTTGGATTTCCCTGATGACAAATGTTGGACACTTTTTTATGTGCTTATTGGCCATTGCAGATCTTCCTTTGTGAAGTGTTTGTTCAAGCCTTTTTTAAAAATTTGGGTTATTTTTATTATCATTTTTTTTTAAGAGTCTAGATACTGGTCCTGTGTCACTGGTAATTGCATCATCTAGATCATCTTTCAGTTGGTTTCTGTTGACTGCATTTGTTTTTGAGAGTGAGTCACATTTTCCTTTTTCTTACTATATTTAGTGATTTGTAATTGAATACTGGATATTATGACTAATACATTGTAGAGACTCTGAATTCTGTTATATTCCTCTGAAATGTGATTTTCATTCTAGCAGATGGCTTGGCTAAACTCATACTCCAAACTCTTGTCTCCCTTATGTTGGGCAGCAGCTGAAATCTCTGCTCATTCTTTAAAGCTTCCAGTTGCTGCTTTAGTGCTTTATTTGTCTCCCCCATGTATGTGTAGTTTAGCAGAAAGCAAAAACCTTGGGTGGATTTTATAGGCATGTTTTAGGCTTTACTCCTTCTGCCTTTCCCTCTCAAGTCTCTCCCCTAATTTTCTGGTTACTCTGCCAGTCCTGAACTCTGTCCTCTGATACCTCAAGCCAGTAAGGTGAGGCTATACAAGCTGTTCGTGGATTGAGGAGTGCAAAAGGCCACCAATTCCCAAATTTCACCAGTTGCAGTTTCTGCCTGATTTTGGTCAGTCTCTAGTGCCTTCAAATAATGAATGTTTAGTATTTTTTCCAGAATTTATAATTATATTTGTGGCAGGATTACTCTAACCAAACTATTCTGCTAGTACTGGAAGTTGGAAGCCCACTGAATCTGTTTTAGTATATTAGTTGCATTTAGGACAGACTAAAGATTACATGAGTTTTATAGAAGTGTGGTATTGTAAAAAGCTAGCTCTGGTGATAGCTTTACTGGCTATAACCAGCTAATACAATTCTGTTCTCTCAAATAACCAAGTGTGATTTGTGTGCTCTATGGACTAATCACAGGTCAGTATTCCCCTATGGTCTTTGACCTCCTCTTTTCACCAAGTTATAAAGATTCAGATTAAAAATAATTTAATTCGGGGCTTCTCTGGTGGCACAGTGGTTGGGAGTCCGCCTGCCAATGCAGGGGACGTGGGTTCGTGCCCGGGTCCGGGAGGATCCCGCGTGCCGCGGAGCGGCTGGGCCCGTGAGCTGTGGCTGTGGCCACTGGGCCTGCGTGTCCGGAGCCTGTGCTCCGCAATGGGAGAGGCCGCAGCGGTGGGAGGCCCGCGTACCGCAAAAAAAAAAAAAAATCAATAAATAAAATAATAATAATTTAATTTGAACCGAAATGAAACTAAGAGAAATCTATTTTGGAGAGAAAATATGCTGCTAAAAATCACACAATGCAGTCCAAATGAAAACAAATTAAATATTTTTATCCCTCTGTTTTAATAGCACAAATATGCAAGATTTACAATTTGCTAGTTACTCTTTTTTTTTTTAAGCAGTTGCAATAAAGCACAATAATTTTTACCGTCACCTTTGATTGATCCATAGTCAAATCCACTATGAAACATCCCCTAATCTAAATAGAAGCGAGGACTTTCCTGGTGGCGCAGTGGTTAAGAATCTGCCTGCCAGTGCAGAGGACATGGGTTCAAGCCCTGGTCTGGGAAGATCCCACATGCTGTGGAGCAACTAAGCCCATGTGCCACAACTACTGAGCCTATGTGCCACAACTACTGAAGCCCACGCACCTAGAGCCCGTGCTCCGTAACAAGAGAAGCCACCTTAATGAGAGGCCTGCGCACCGCAATGAAAAGTAGCCCCCACTCGCTGCAACTAAAAAGAAAGCCCGCACACAGCAACGAAGACCCAACGTGGCCAAAAATAAATAAATAAATTTATAAAACAAACAAACAAAAAAACATAGAAGCGAATTTAGATTAGTCCTTTGGCTTTTGTTGCTCTTTTGTCCGTGATATTGTTGGTGTCATGGAGCTGCTGCTATTAGGCACCAGCAGAGGGAGTCCATATCATGTTCTGTAGACTCCTAGACTCTCAGTGAAAATTTAAAATTCTTATTGATTTGGATCTATTGCATTTTACTCTCTATATTATTTCTGTACTGTTTATGTGTATTGGAACTACTTATTGTGGAGATTGAATGCCAAGTTCCATAATTATCTTATAATGGTAACTGAAAGAACAATGACTTAAGAAATCTTCATCTGTGTGTTGTAATTTATTAATGTCTCTGGTGTAGGGGACAGGCCCTCTTTCAGATCTAGCTGTGAACCTGCGCGTCCACAGCCTGTGCTCCGCAACGGGAGAGGCCACAACAGTGAGAGGCCCACATACCGCAGAAAAATACAAAAAAAGCAACAAAAAAAGAATTTATCCTAGTGATGCATAAAAATCATCTCAAAATTCTTGCATCTGTACATTTTTAAAGATGAGAGTGGACACAAAGACACAATTTGGAGTTCGTTTTTCAAAACTAGATTTTTTGCCTCATTTTTCATTGCCAAGGCAAAGAGTGTACAGTAGTTTTCTGAGGCTAGGATTGATCTGTAGGCCCAGGTTCAAATAGGAATGAAACTGAGTTGAGGCAGAATATGACGTAAACTAGCATGAGATTGTTTGTATAGTAGAAGAGAGCTTGTGATCCCCAGATTCAGACTGGCCTGGGAGGCCTGTCATGTGAGTGTAATCTAGAAAGTTGTGCTAATCAGTTGTACCCTGTGTGATGAAAAACAGTTTACTGACAGAGAATTGTCAGAATGGGGCTGACAAGAATCTAGTGAGGTTGACAATCTAAATGATAGAGAACACTAGGTAATAATAACAGTAATAGCTAGTATTTATTAAGCAACTACCATGTGGCAGGCAGTGTGCTAGGTATTTTATTTTTATTTTCCATATTTCATATAACCACCCTTCAAAGTTGTCACTGTTATGTCCATCAGTCCTGCATAGTGAGGTAATTTTCCCAATATTAAATAGTAACTGGTAATACTGAGATGAGAACCCAAATTGAATCTGTGTCCAAGTCCCCTGTTCATTGATTTCCCATACTGCACGTTAACTGGAGGGTTAGAACATTCTAATTATAGTATCTAAAAGAAAATTGGGAGCTCTAGACTAGGGGCAAAAGACCTCATCTTAATTTTTGTATCTCTTCTCCATCTGTTTTTGAGCAGAAAATCCTTACAGGGAAATGGGCCTGTGAGTTTATCTGTAAGAGGAAAAGAAAAATGAGCAAGGAGGAAAGGGTGATTCAAGCAGAAGAGATTTCATCATCTTATTTAGCTAGTGCTGAAGACAAGAAACCTCAGTGGATAGAAAAAGTGGCAGGATAGAAAAATTGGCAGTAGCTTAAAAGGGTTAAGTCCTTGGGGTCTCAGTGAGAGAGAACTTGAACACAAGGAGATCACCTGAGCAGATATTAGGGCTTATTCCTTTCCTTGATCTGTATTTTCAGTAAACTCCAAAGGTGGCTAAGAGTTGAATACTTTTTTAATCTTGCAAGTTACAGGAAGTGTTTGCCATTAACTAGATAGCTAGAAGACTAGTTACTGGTACTAATTACTTCATGTTAATAATGTTGTTGTATTTTTTATTCTGCTAAGACTTAGACATCAGGCTGTCTCCCCTGAATAAGTTTGAGTTTTAACCACTGAATACATTTTATATATCATTAAGGAGTATGGTAGGCAGAATAGTATTCTCCCCGCATCCCTCCAAAAAATGCCGAGGTCATAATCCCCGGAATCTATGACTTTGTTACCTTACATAGCAAAAGGAACTTTGCTCGTGTGATTAAGGTTAAGGACCTTGAGATGGGAAGATTATCCTGGATTATCCAGGTGGGCCCATTTTAATCACATGAGTCTTTGTTTTTTATTTAAAAAAATCTTTTAAACAACTTTGGATATAATTTACATACTATAAGATTCACCTGTATTAAGATTACACTTCAAGAATCTTTAGTAACTTTGTAAAGTGTGTAACTTTCACTAATATCTAATTTTATAACATTTCCATTAACCCAGAAAGAAAACTCATGCCTGTTTGCAGTCACTTCCCATTCTTACAGGCCTGGGCAACCACTAATGTACTTTTTGGCTCTATAAATTTGCCTCTTCTGGACACCTTTCATATAAATGGACTCTTACAGTATATGGTCTCTTGTGTCTGGTTTCACTTAGCATGTTTTTGAGGTTCATCTGTGTAGTAGCATGTATTAGTAATTCTTTTTTGTTGTTGTTGTTAAACAACAGAAATTTATTTTCTCACAATTCTGAGATCAAGTTGTCAGCAGAGTTGATTTCTCCTTGGCTTGTAGATGGCCTGTGTCTTTTCTTCCTGTGTCTTCACATGGTCTTTCTTTTCTCTGTATGTGCATGTCCTGATCTCCTCTTCTTATAAGGACACAAGTCATATTGGCTTAGGGCCCACTCCCAATGACCTTATTCAACCTTAACTGCCTCTTTAAAAACTCTGTATCCAAATACAGTCACATTCTGAGGTACTAGGGCTTAGGACTTCAACCTATGTGTTTTGCAAGGATACAATTTAACCTATAACACTCCACCCTCTCAGCCTCCAAAATTCAAGTCTTCACATGTGAAATATATTTGCCCCATTCCAACAGTCACAAAAGTCTTAACCCATTCCAGCATCAACTCTAAGTCTAAAATTTCATCTAAATAGCATCTAAATCAGATATGAATGAGACTAGAGGTATGATTCATCCTGAGGCAAAATTCCTCTCCAATAGTGAACCTATGAAACCAAACAAGTTATCTGCTTCCAAAATACAATAGTGGGACAGGTATAGGATAGACATTCCCCTTCCAAAAGGAAGAAATTGGAAAGAAGAAGGCTGACAGGTCCTAAGCAAGTCCAAAACCTAGCAGGGCAAATTCCATTAGATATTTAATTTATTCAAAGATTTAGTTTATTATATCAACATCAGTACTAGAACTCACATCTTTTACTCTCCAGCCTGCAACATTTCTACAGTACACATTTGTGTGCTGAAATTATTTGTATGACATTAATATATGTGGCTAATTTTAAGAAACTTCTGTGGAAAATTCCATTAGATTTTAAGGCTTGAGAGTGAAATCCTATTTGGCTCAATTTTCTAACAAGGGTGGTGGCTCTGCCTTCTCCTCCCTGAATTTTGTCCCCAACCCCTCGGGAACCAATGAGGAAACAGTCCTGCTGCCTGGGCCTGTGCTCTCTGGACCCATGGTGGCAGTAGCAGCCCTGCTGACCCCTGACCCACCTTCAGAGTCATTCCTCCCTGTACTCAAAGGATGACGCTTGTTTGCATCCAGACATCTCTAACATCTAACTTCCTGCTTGTAGAACCCCAGAAGTCTGACAGCCTTTCTTAATTTCATCCCACCTCTGTTCTCTTCAGTCCAAGCTGACAGTGCTTCTGCTGAGATGGTTGATTGGATCCATGTCACACACCCATAATCTCTGTCCAGCCATGTCTTTGGTGTTCTCTCCTGAACACACTTTCTCATTTTTTGCAATAAGAATAAGCTGAGAATTTTCAGTCTTCAAGTTCTGGTTCCTTTTTCAGTTGTCTCCCTCTCACACTTTACTATAAGCAGCAAGGAGAAACCAGGTCACACCTTCAACATTTTGCTTAGAAATATCCTCAGTTAAATATCCAAGTTCATTACTGACAGCTTTTACTTTCCACAAAACACTAGAACACAATTTGGTCAAGTTCCCTGCCACTTTGTAACAAGGACTGCTTTTCCTACAGTTTCCAATAACATATTCCTCATATCCATCTGAGACTTCCCCAGAAGCACCTTTAACATTCATATTTGTGTCAACGTTCTGTTCATGATGAAATATATATAAACAGATACATATATAGCATATATATTAGTCCTGGTAGTTTTCTGGTAGTATCTTTAGGATTCTCTATGTATAGTATCATGTCATTCTGCAAACAGCGACAGCTTTACTTCTTCTTTTCCGATTTGGATTTCTTTTATTTATTTTTCTTCTCTGATTGCTGTGGCTAGAAATTCCAAAACTATGTTGAATAATAGTGGTGAGAGTGGGCAACCTTGTCTTGTTCCTGATCTTAGTAGAAACGGTTTCAGTTTTTCACCATTGAGAATGATGTTGGCTGTGGGTTTGTCGTATATGGCCTTTATTATGTTGAGGTTTTGGAGGGTTTTTATTGTAAATGGGTTTTGAATTTTGTTGAAAGCTTTTTCTGCATGTATCGAGATGATCATATGGTTTTTATCCTTCAATTTGTTAATATAGTTTATCACAATGATTGATTTGTATATATTGAAGAATCCTTGCATTCCTGGGATAAATCCCACTTGATCATGGTGTATGATCCTTTTAATGTGCTTTTAGATTTTGTTTGCTAGTAGTTTGTTGAGGATTTTTGCATCTGTGTTTATCAGTATATTGGCCTGTAGTTGTCTTTTTTTGTGACATCGTTGCTGGTTTTGGTATCAGGGTGATGGTGGCCTCATAGAATGAGTTTGGGAGTGTTCCTCCCTCTGCTATATTTTGGAAGAATTTGAGAAGGATAGGTGTTAGTTCTTCTCTAAATGTTTGATAGAATTCGCCTCTGAAGCCATCCGGTCCTGGGCTTTTTTTTTTTGGAAGATATTTCTTTTTCAATTTATTATTTTTGGCTGCATTGGGTCTTCATTGCTGCATGTGGGCTTTCTCTAGTTGCGGCAAGTGGGGGCTACAGTTCATTGCAGTGTGTGGGCCTCTTGTTGCAGTGCAGGGCTTTAGGTGTGTAGACTCAGTAGTTGTGGCTTACAGGCTCTAGAGCACAGGCTCAGTAGTTGTGGTGCATGGGCTTAGTTGTTCCATGGCATGTGAGATCTTCCCGGACCGGGGATCGGACCCGTGTATCCTGCATTGCCAGGCGGATTCTCAGTCACTGTGCTACCAGGGAAGTCCCTGTTGGAAGATTTTTAATCACAGTTTCAGTGCTTGGAACTGGTCTGTTTATATTTTCTATTTCTTCCTGATTCAGTCTTGGCAGGTTGTGCATTTCTAAGAATTTGTCCATTTCTTCCAGGTTGTCCATTTTAATGGCATATAGTTGCTTGTAGTAATCACTCATGATCCTTTGTATTTCTGCAGTGTCAGTTGTTACTTCTCTTTTTTTCATTTCTAATCCTATTGATTTGAGTCTTCTCCCTTTTCTTCTTGATGAGTCTGGCTAATGGTTTATTAATTTTGTTTCTCTTCTCAAAGAACCAGCTTTTAGTTTTATTGATCTTTGCTATTTTTTCCTTCATTTCTTTTTCATTTATTTCTGATCTGATCTTTATGATTTCTTTCCTCCTGCTAACTTTGGGGTTTTTTTTTTATTTGACAGTTTGATTAATATGTGTCTTGGTGTGTTTCTCCATTTATTCTGTATGGGACTCTCTGTGCTTCCTGGACTTGACTATTTCCTTTCCCATATTAGGGAAGTTTTCAACTATAATCTCTTCTAATATTTTCTCAGTCCTTTACTTTTTCTCTTCTTCTTCTGGGACCCCTATAATTCGAATGTTGGTGTGTTTAATGTTGTCCCAGAGGTCTCTGAGACTGTCCTCAATTCTTTTCATTCTTTTTCATTTATTCTGCTCTGTGGTAGTTATTTCCACTACTTTATCTTCCAGGTCACTTATCCGTTCTTCTGTCTCAGTTATTCTGCTGTTGATTCCTTGTAGAGAATTTTTAATTTCACTTATTTTGTTGTTCATCATTGTTTGTTTGCTCTTTAGTTCTTCTAGGTCCTTGTTAAACGTTTCTTGTATTTTCTCCATTCTATTTCCAAGATTTTGGATCATCTTTACTATCAGTACTCTGAATTCTTTTTCAGGTAGATTGCCTATTTCCTCTTCATTTGTTTGGTCTGGTGGGTTTTTACCTTGCTCCTTCATCTGCTGTGTATTTCTCTGTCTTCTCATTTTCCTTAACTTACTGTGTTTGGGGTCTCCTTTTCTCAGGATGCAGGTTCGTAGTTCCCATTGTTTTTGGTGTCTGACCCCAGTGGGTGAGGTTGGTTCAGTGGGTTGTGTAGGCTTCCTGTGGAGGGGACTGATGCCTGTGTTCTGGTGGATGAGGCTGGATCTTGTCTTTCTGTTGGGCAGGACCACGTCCGGTTGTGTGTTTTGGGGTGTCTATGACCGTATCCTGATTTTAGGCAGCCTCTCTGCTAATGGGTAGGGTTGTGTTCCTGTCTTGCTAGTTGTTTGGCATGGGGTGTCCAGCATGAGAGCTTGCTGGTTGTTGAGTGGATCTGGGTCTTAGCATTGAGATGGAGATCTCTGGGAGAGCTCTCACCAACTGATATTATGTGGGCCCAGGAGGTCTCTGGTGGACCACTGTCCTGAACTCGGCTCTCCCACCTCAGAGGCTCAGGCCTGACACCCGGCCAGAGCAACAAGACCTTGTCAGCCACACAGCTCAGAAAAAAAGGGAAAAAAGAAAGAAAGAAAGAAAAAAAGATAATAAAATAAATAAAGTTACTAAAATAAAAAATTAAAAAAATTCTTAAAATATAAAAAATAAAAAAAAAAAGAAGAGAGCACCAAACCAATCCACCAGTGATAACAAGCACTAAAAACTATACTAAAAAAACCCCAAAACAGACAGAGAGAGCCCTAGGACAAATGGTAAAAGCAAACCTATACAGACATAATCACACAAAGAAGCATACACATACACACTCAGAAAAGAAAAAAAGGAAAATATATATATTAAAAGAAAAAAAGAGAGCAACCAAATCAATAAACAAATCTACCAATGATAATAAGCTCTAAATACTAAACTAAGAAGGACAGAGAGAGCCCTAGGACAAATGGTAAAAGTAAACCTATACATACATAATCACACAAAGAAGCATACACAGACACACTCAGAAAAGAAAAAAAGGAAAATATATATATTAAAAGAAGTGTAGGTTACCCTCTGGCATCTGCTCTTCGCTCATACAGGAGGGGGTTAAAGGAGCAGCCGATTAGGGGGCTCTGGCTCACTCAGGCCGGGGGGAGGGAGGGGTGCGGATGCAGGGTGAGCCTGCGGCGGCAGAGGCCGGCGTGACATTGCACCAGCCTGAGGCGCCGTGCGTTCTCTGGGGAAGTTGTCCCTGGATTCCGGGACCCTGGCTGTGGCGGGCTGCACAGGCTCCCAGGAGGGGAGGTGTGGATAGGGATCTGTGCTTGCACACAGGCTTCTTGGTGGCTGCCGCAGCAACCTTAGCGTCTCATGCCCGTCTCTGGGGTCCACACTGATAGCCGCGGCTCGCGCCTGTCTCCGGAGCTCGTTTAGGCGGCACTCTGAATCCCCTCTCCTTGCGCACCCCGAAACAATGGTCTCTTGCCTCTTAGGCAGTTCCAGACGTTTTCACAGACTCCCTCCCAGCTAGCTGTGGCACACTAGCCCCCTTCAGGCTGTGTTCACGCAGCCAATCTGTCCTCTCCCTGGGGATGTGACCTCCGAAGCCGGAGCCTCAGCTCCCAGCCCCCACCAAGCCTCTCGGGCTGGTGAGTGCTGGTCAGCACTGATCCTCTGTGTGGGAATCTCTCCACTTTGCCCTCCGCACCCCTGTGGCTGTGCTCTCCTCCGTGGCTCCAAAGCTTCCCTCATGCCCACCCCCCGTTTCTGCCCGTGAAGGGGCTTCCTAGTGTTTGGAAACTTTTCCTCCTTCACAGCTCCCTCCCAGAGGTGCAGGTCCCATCCCTATTATTTTGCCTCTGTTTTTTCTTTTTACTTTTGCCCTACCCAAGTACATGGGGAGTTTCTTGCCTTTTGGGAAGTCTGAGTTTTTCTGCGAGGGTTCAGGAGGTGTTCTGTAGCAGTTGTTCCACATGTAGATGTATTTTTGATGTACTTGTGGGGAGGAAGGTGATTTCCATGTCTTACTCCTCCACCATCTTGAAGGTCCCCCTCCCACATGGGTCTTTAAAAGCAAAGAATTTTTTCCTGGCTGTGGTCAGGGAGAAATGACCACAGAAGGGTCAGAGACATGCAACGTTGTTGGCATTTAAGTTGGAGAAAGGGGACCACAAGCCAGGGAACTCAGGCATATCTATAAGATGGAAAAGGGAAGGAAACAGATTCTCTCCTAGAGCCTCCAGAAAGGAAAGCAGCACTTGATTTTAGCCCAGTGAGACTACTGACCTATAGAACTGTAAGATAATAGATTTGTGTTGTTTTAAGCCATTAAGTTTGTGGTAATTTGTTACAGCAGCAGTACGAATAATATACCATTTAACTATATGAGCCAAAAACCTCAGAACCATCCATGACACCTTCTTCCTCATTCTTGACTTCTTATTTATTCAGAACCATCCATGACACCTTCTTCCTCATTCTTGACTTCTTATTTATTCTGTCACTGTCCTGTTGATTTAACTTCCTAAAAAGCTCTTGGGTCTGTTCATCTCTCTCCATTTCCTTGGCCACTAACAACTTCTGTCATCTCCAGCTTGTTCTACTGTAATAGTCTCTTTTTCTCTTGTCTAGTGTATTCTCAACCTTGTAGCTACAGTGATCTTTCTAAAGGGGGAAGCGTTATTTTGTCCCCCACCCCTAATTAACCTAATTAATCTAACATTTTAGCTCTAGCATTACTTCCTGTAGGAGACTTCTCTGACACTGCTCCCCCTACTCCCAGTCTAGGTCAAGTTGATTCAACATTGATTCCTGTTGGTGGGGATGTAAACTGATACAGCCACTGTGGAGAACAGTGTGGAGGTTCCTTAAAAAACTAAAAATAGAACTACCATATGACCCAGCAATTCCACTACTGGGCATATACCCTGAGAAAGCCATAATTCAAAATAAGTCATGTACCACAATGTTCACTGCAGCATTATTCACAATAGCCGGGAGATGGAAGAAACCTAAATGTCCATTGACAGATGAATGGGTAAAGAAGATGTGGCACATATATACAGTAGAATATTATTCAGCCATGAAAAGGAACAAAATTGAGTTATTTATAGTGAGGCGGATGGACCTTGAGTCTGTCATACATAGTGAAGTAAGTCAGAAAGAGAAAAACAAATACCGTATGCTAACACATATATATATGGAATCTAGAAAAGTTGTATTGATGAACCTAGTGTCAGGGCAGGAATAAAGACACAGATGTAGAGATTGGACTTGAGGATGGGGGCGGAAGGGGAGGCTGGGACGAAGAGAGAGAATAGCATTAACGTATATACACTTCCAAATGTAAAATGGATAGCTAGTGGGAAGCTGCTGCACAGCACAGGGAGATCAGCTCGATGCTTTGTGACCACCTAGCGGGGTGGGATAGGGAGGGTGGGAGGGAGGGGATATGGGGATATATGTATACATATAGCTGATTCACTTTGTTATACAGCAGAAACTAACACAACAGTATGAAGCAATTATATTCCAATAAAGATGTAAAAAAAAACCAACAAAAACCTTGATTCCTACAATGATTGTTTTTAATACTTATAGAATGTTATTTCTTTATTTCAGACTACTCATCTTAGACTCTAATTATACATTCATTTGTGTAATTATTTGATAATCTCTATCTTCACGGGAATGTTTAAGAACCATGAGAACTAGCATCAAATCAAGTTGTGGCTCGTCATTGCATCCTTAGACTCTACCTTAGTGCCTGTATGTATGTCATGGATACACAATAAATATATGTTGAATCAATAAATAACTTAAAACATGTTAAACTAATAGTGCCACAGTGACTTTCCTCCAATACTGAACAGCTGTCTTTTTTTTTTTTTTTTTTTGCTGCACCACATGGCTTGTGGGATCTCAGTTACCCAATCGAGGATTGAACCTGGGCACTAGTCCACCAGGGAACTCCCCCTAAACAGCTGTCTTAGGATGATAGTTTATTTACTGTATAGTTGTGAAGAGTATATAGCTTGCAAGATAATCTTTTGAAAGGATTTGAATATTTTAAAATATCTTTTTAAAAATTGTTATGAAAGCAATATAACAACTGTAATTGGAAAGTAGATTATCCACTAATCAAACAATAATTTTCATTCTTTAGTTTTAGATTTTTTTCAATAAAAGGAATTCCTATTAGTCCTTGTTTAAGTGTCATAGAGCTATTCACGCAAAGTGAATATCAGCTGTTAGGTTTTAAATGCAATTTGCTGTAATGCTAGTTACTCCAGAATATTTTTAGTGACACAGAAATGTGTGGGAGTTAAATGTTTCTATAAATGAATATGGAAATGAGAATATATATGATTGTGAATGGAGATAGAGTTATAGTTCTAAGTGGAACTTTTCGAGTGTGCTGCTTTATTCTAAGATAATTTTATTAGGAAAAAGTTTAGTTATAAAGGAATATTAAGTAATTCCTACTGTACATGAGATAATATTTTAACACTCTCATGCTTTTAAGAATGTAAAAGTTACATGTAACTTTAAGATACATGTAAGATAATGTAAAAGTAAAATGTTGAATTATGGTGAGAGACAGTTTGTGTTTAAAAAAACAATTCATGTAGTGATTAGAATAAAAGTTAAATTTTATATATTGATGCCTTAGAGTAAGTTTGTATACAAACTCTGAAGGTGGGAGAATCTTGCTCTAGAAAATTACACTTAACTACTTCACATAACCAAATTGACTACCTAGTTTTTTGCCTTATGTTTCAAATGTGAAATAAGCTATTATTATTACCTAACTGCTATCTGTTGACTTTTATATATTTCTGTAATACAGCAAATGTTTTGTACAAAACTGACATGTAAATTAGTACTAGATTATTTTTGAACGCTCAAGGGGGAAGCATAGGTTTCAGGGCATAAGACAAGCTCAGAAAGTAAAAGTCTAATAGACCTGACCATACCCTTTCCCTGTAAAATAGTTTTTGTGGCTCTCAGCTGCCTACATGTAGACATTAAGTTCTTGAATGTTATGCAGGAGATAACCTTGCCTGGTTAGACTGTGGAATAGCAGTTGAAAGGGGAAGATATTTTAGAGACATCAAGGATATAAAATTGATTGGACTAGGTGATTGGTTGGATGTGGGTAGGAAGAAGGAGGTATTATAAGGATAAAACTCAGGCTTCTGGGTGGGAGCGTGGGGCATTAAGTGAGATACAGAGAGAGGCATTATCCTTTACCAGGGAAGGAAGGCTATGCGCTACCCCTGTCTAATGACAGCTTATTTAACTGTTTTAACAAGTTCTTTAATGTCTAAGGGGATTTTGTGCATGGAGAAAAATCCTCATCACTGCTCATAATTCATGCTCAGTTTTTAAACCTACTTATAAACTAAGTTCCAAAATAAAATGTTTTAAGCATTTAGAATTGATTACAAGCTTATTTAGTTAAATTCTCTTTAATAACAGTTTTAATTACAATTAATTTGACTTCTATAATACTTCACTTTATATAGTGATGGCAAAACTTACTATACTTAGGGCTTCCCTGGTGGCACAGTGGTTGAGAGTCCACCTGCCGATGCAGGGGATGGGGGTTCGTGCCCTGGTCCGGGAGGATCCCACGTGCCGCAGAGTGGCTGGGCCCGTGGGCCATGGCCGCTGAGCCTGTGCGTCCGGAGCCTGTGCTCTGCAGCGGGAGAGGCCGCAACAGTGGGAGGCCCGCGTAGCCCCCCGAAAGACACAAACAAACTTACTTACTATACTTAAAATTAAACCTATTTTAAAATACTAACCCACGGGTTTAATTAATTCATTTACTCTCTCTGTAGTACTTTGTTTTTTTAATCTTCCTTGGATTATAATAATCTTCCCAGATTCTTATTTCTGTACTTTCCCAGGACTTTAGTAATTTTTTTTATACCTTCCTATGGTTATGGTTGTCTTACCACTACCAAAACAAAACAAAATTTCAGATTAGTCAAGGTTTAGGGTTTGTTGATGGATTGGATTCTTAGGTAAATCATAAGATTTGCTTATGCCTTTAAAGATGATTTAAAAGTTGCATTGGTGTGCACTTGGTCACTTCTGTAACTAAACTTGCCAAGTTAATGAGATTTTTTTTTTTTTAACTCATGCCTTTTCGCATAGATTTTTAGTTTCTTGCAACCTGGGGTTACTCCCTGAATGAAATCTTCTTCTTCTTCTTCTTTTTTTTTTTAAATGTGATTAGCATTTTATAACCCACTGTTCTGTTGTCATTATGAATTGCCCTTTTCTGGTAGCATTCCTGCCAGGAATATGGACGTTTCATCTCCCAGGAAATCAGGGATCAGGTCTGTACCATTAGCTCTCTTTAGGATATTCCGCTAATTCATCCAGTTAGAGCTCAGGGTTTCTCCTTGGTCACTGTGTGTGACCATGGGTGCTCATCTACCACTGCGTTTCCTTTCAAATGGTGTGTGTGTGTGTGAGGACCTGCTCTGATCTGACCCTCCTGTTCTTGGTATATAACTTGCTTTTTCTGGGACTAGTTGGCTTATCCACAGTTCCCTATATCTACCCCATCCTCCTGTAACTAAACAAAAAAGTAAACAGCTATGCTTTATAAACAGACATAAACTTAATAGGAGAAACAAAACATCTAGATGTTAACACTCACCATAATGACTATTATTTTACCTTTCTTTACAATCTTTTTATATACTTTAACTTTTCTTTGGCCGCACCACACGGGTCGTGAGATCTTAGTTCCCCGACCAGGGATTGAATCCGGCCCCTTGGCAGTGAAAGCGCAGAGTCCTAACCACTGGGCTCCCAGGGAATTCCCTAACTTTCTTTTTTGTATCTTTTTATGAATTCATGGTTTATCATGGATTCAGTTTGTTCCATTTAGTTATAATTATTATTCTCTTTTTTTTTTTTTTTTTTTTTTTTTTTGGGTACGCGGATCCTCGGCATGTGGGATCTTCCCGGACCGGGGCACGAACCCGTGTCCCCTGCATCGGCAGGCAGACTCTCAACCACTGCGCCACCAGGGAAGCCCTATTATTCTCTTTTTAATGTTCCAGTTGTTGCCTGGCCAACCTCAAGCTGGAAAGCATTCTTCACTTTACAAAGAACTCACTTCTGCATTCCTCTAAATAACACATTACAGTATACTTATCCTTCCATAATAATCTTACTTTAATTTGTATGACATTACTTTTAGGGAAGTTTCTATTATATAAAATCAATAATACCCATATTCTATACTTCCCATCCGATCCATATAATACTGACTGATTTGTTTATTTGGGTAACAGGCTCACCATGAGTAGTAAAATAGATTGAGAATAACATAGCTCTCCTTAGTGGGCAAAGGTCATGGACAAAGAAACTAGTGTATTAATATTAATTTAGAGCCTATAGTTACTAATTTTCACACTTAATTTCCATGGTAACAGGGAGTTCACTATAGCTACCTGTGCTCCAATTGTCAAACATGCATGAAATTCTTTTAAAGGAGGCTGTTACTGATCAAGCCAAGAAAGACATGTGATCTATTTTTAAAGTTAGTGAATCATATGAAATTATTGTTTCTGTAGGTAGAAAATGGTGAAATACAGGCAATTTAATAAGTGTAACTTACCAGTGTGCTGCATTACTTTCGACGATGTCATATTTTTGTGAAGTGGGTTTTTGGCAATTGCTTTGATAAAAAACAAGTACTGTGTGGAACAGGGAATGAGGATGGTAGTGTCTGAACTGATTCCCAGGTTTGCAAAGTTATACAGTGCCCAGGTACACACACTGCATTAGTGGTTATTTTAAAATGAAATAAATATTTTTCTTTCAATTTATGGGTATTATTTTTTTTAAAAACTACAAGATGTTAGGACATCATACTTATTAGGTTGTTTGGACTTGACATTCTATATTACTTTGGTAATGGTGTTTCTTTAACAGTATTTCGACAAAGTTTCAATTATTTTTACACATGGCACCCTTTACCACAGCATTAGCGCTCACAGGCATAAGTATCGTACATTCTTGGGAGTTCTGTATTAAATCCTTCCTTAGGTAGAAGACTTCTCCTGAGGCAGTCCTGTCTATGAGGTTGGGTGGAGCCTGTAATGACATGTGGCATGTAAAGGCCTTATAGAGTTTCTTCCCTGGAAGATTAACTAAGAGGTCGGCAGGAAGGAAGATTAGAATTAGGATTAGAATAGATGAAGAATCACCTGGAAGGCTTGCAAAATCATCTCCTCAGAAGTACCAGAATGTGTTAGTGTGAATTATCTGTTCCAGAAAGGAGTCTGCTATTACTAGAATTTGATGACAGGTTGATAGCATAAGCGTGAGGGGGCAGAGAAGGAAAATGGAGATGATAAATTCCTAAAATGGCTGTGGCAGAGACAGGTTTTGCCCATTTCTGGCCTGGCCTGAGTCAGTTTACTGTTGCTAGATTTAAGAGCAGGTTTAGGGGAAAGTGCCGCAAGCCTCAGCTGCTTCTGGTTCAGCCCGATCTCAGTGTGAATCTCAGTGAATGCTCCTGTTCTTGTACGTCCTGCGCTGTCCCTGACCTAACTCCTCTCCCCAGGAGAGGAGGAAATATGCATCCTACCACCCAATTCCCCTTTATGATCAATATAAAGTGCTTATAATCCCTCATGTGAGTACCCTTAGGAGTGCTTACTTCTGCTCTGCTTGAAAGCTCCCTCCTTCTCCATTCTTCATTCTTTCTTCTAGCGCAGAGATGCTAACCCAGTGATTCTAGTCCCCTGGGCTTTTTTTGCCTCTGTAGTTTTTTCCCTAATCCTTTAACCTTTCCATTTGTTTTCTTCTAAATTAGGGATCAGAAACTTAAATGCCTACAGGTATAAACAAATCTGATAAGGACTGTAACAAGCTGGAGAGTGCCCAGCTAAAGGGGACAACTGTTTCTTTGTTCTACATAGTTGTTGCCATGGAGGCATCCAGACCCCTGTGCCAGACCTTGAGATGTTTCAAGAGGAGCAAGTAATCTGAGAATTTTGTATACAGTGTTTACATGTTGGCATTTAATTCAGATTTTAAAAACATAGTTGGATGCTGCTCCTGGGCCAGGACTTAGAACCTCTGCTCTAGATCTTACGTTAAAATTGAAGCTCAAAATTGATAAGGGACCTATCTGTTTGTACCCTGTCAGTTATGCTCCATTTCTCTCTCAGAATTGCTTTCTAGTCAGTTGCAGTTCTCTGACTTGTTCCTTGAAAGACTGTGTGTCTCTGAATGAAAGCATTTCATTACATCTCTGAATGAAAGCAGTTGAGAAAAATACTGTTGTGACCTGAGTGTATCTAATGCTTTCCCCTCATGAAAGAGGCATTCACAGAGAGGCCTAAAACTGAGAACTAAGAAAATCTTCACTCCCAGAGATTCAGCAGGATAGAGCTTGGTCCCTGTAGCATTTGGGGCTGCAGAGATTTTGTTATAAAACAAATGCGGTTACCCATACTTTGATGATTAAAATTCTTTAGAACTAAGTCTTAAAAAAAGTCCTCAGTCAGTATTATCCTTTGCATTTATCTGCGTATTATCCTATTAAAGTTGCTGGAAAATAGGCAGTAGGGAGATAGTAACCATCTAGGGAAACTGCCTACTAGTGGGTTCGTTATCATGTTAGAGAACAGAATTTTGCTTTCTGGGTTTCTAGGTAGCCTAGGTTTATAAAAAAGCTCTAAAACATTTTATTTCTCTTTCTCGTCCCCAACACTCTCTCTTTTTTTAGGTTTTCAAAACAAAAATAGAGTTGCAATCTTGGCAGAACTGGACAAAGAAAAAAGAAAATTACTAATGCAGAACCAATCTTCAACAAATCATCCTGGAGCTAGGTATTGAAGAATAATGTGGTTTTTATATTCAGTGATATAAAAAATATCTTGGACAGTATAACTGAAATTGGTTGGCAATGGTTTGTTTCTTTAACATTGGAATTTAACATGTTTTATTTCCTAGTTAGACTTGAAAAGTTATTTAATTGCTTAGATTTTAAATATTTTAATTCTCATCAGACTTAAAATTTCCCTACAGCCTACTTTCAAAAAAAGAAAAGAGTTTTGTATAGTTGTTTTGTTACTGAAATTATTGTTAATGTCCCACTTTTTAAGCATTATGCAAAATAGGTAAAGTTGCGGTAGCTTAATGATCTTTATTGTATTCTGTTTCTGCCATCTTAAATCTCTTCCCTGACATCCGTTATCCCATTCAGCCACCACCCTAACTTTCCCCTCTCTTTTTTTTATCTGTTTCTGTTATTTTATTTGCTTGTTAGATTGATTTCTAGTAAAAGTATAATATATAATATAGTACAAAATATTCTTCTGTTTCTTTAGGGGACTGTCCCTGGTGAATTCAGTATACAGGAAAGGACTCTCGTGAAAGCTAGAGCTAATGTATATTTTTAGGTGTGCAGAGTCAGCCAGACCTCTTAAAGGAGTTGTCTGTACATACTCATCTCTGCTTTCTCACTTATTTACTCCCCAACCCACTACAATCTGACTTCCGCGCCTCCCCACCTCCAACCCAAAGAACAGGTTTGAGCCTAGGTCGCTTGCAGCCTCCTTGTGGCTAAATCTGGTGGACCAAAGTCCTTTTCTTGTTAGACTTCCTAGCATTGTTTGACACCACTGATTGCGCCCTTTTTTTTTTTTTTAATTGAAATGGAGTTGTGTTAGCTTCAGGTGTACTACACAGTGATTTGACATGAGCATACATTGTGAAATGATCGCCACAGTGCCTAGGAACTATTGTCTCCACACAAAATTAATACGGTATCATGAATCATATTCCTTGTGCTGTATATTACATTCCTGTGACTTCTTTATTTTCTCACTGAAGGTTTGTGCCTCTTAATCCCCTTCACCTATTTTGCCCACCCCCAACCTGCTCCCCTCTGGTAACCACCTGTTTGTTCTATCTATGAGTCTATGAGTCTGTTTTCTTTTCTTTATTGGTTAATATATATTTTGGAGTATAGTTGATTTACGATGTTGTGTTAGTTTCAGGTGTATATGAATCTGTTTTCATTTTGTTTTGTGTGTTTTGTTTTTTAGATTCCATATATAAGTGAGATCATATGGTATTTGTTGTCATCAATGGCAAGATTTCTTTCTTTTTTTTAATGGCTGAGTGGTATTCCATTGTATACAGCGCCTTCCTTAAAATACTCTCTTTCCTTGGCTTCCATTCATCCACTGTTATACTATCTTGGTTTCTTTTGCAGACATTTCTCCACTGCCTCTCTCTCTTTTTTAAAAAATTAATTATTTTTTGGCTGTGTTGGGTCTTTGTTGCGATGCGTGGGCTTCTCATTGCGGTAGCTTCTCGTTGCGGAGCATGGGCTCTAGGCGCACAGGGCTTCAGTAGTTGTGGCACAGAGGCTCAGGAGTTGTGGCTCGTGGGCTCTAGAGTGCAGGCTCAGTAGTTGTGGCACACGGGCTTAGTTTCTGTGCAGTATGTGGGGTCTTCCTGGACCAGGGCTTGAACCTGTGTCCCCTGCATTGGCAGGCAGCTTCTTAACCACTGCGCCACCAAGGAAGTCCCACTTCCTGTCTCTTGAATGTTGATATTCCTCAGAGTTCTGTTCTAGGTCCAGTCTCCCAGCCTACGTCTTTTCACTGGACAGTTGCATTCACTTTCACAGCCTGTAGTTTATGTGCTGATAACTTTTATACATTTGCATCTCCAGCCTCGTCCTCTGTCTGAAGCACCAGACTGCCTCCTGGACATCTGCACTTTGATGTCTTCCAGGCATTTCAAACTGAGTATGTCCCGCACCGAACTCATCTTCCCTCCCTCCCTACCTACTTAACATTGTTGGCTTGCTTGTCTCCATGAGTGGTACAGATCTACTAGTAATCAGAGTCAGAAATGTGGACTTTAATTGTTTATTATTCCCTCTTACTTCCATCTCTAAACGTTTGTCATTCTCTTATGTTTATATTTTGAAATGTGTCTCAGACTTGTCCATTTTTCTTTATTGCAACTGATGCTGCCCTGGTCCTGGCCACTCTCAGTTTTTGCCTCTTTGTGTAAAGACTGAATTTCCTGGCCACTCTCATTTTTTGCCTCTTTGTGTAAAGACTGAATTTCCCACAGTCTTAAGTTCTCTCGAATACATTTATCAGTTGTGTCAGTTAGGATGTTTTAATCTGGAAGTAACAGAAAACCAAAAAGTTGGCCTAAACGTTAGGGTATAGGTTAACCAGAAGCGTGAAGATAAGGTGATTCCAGAATGGCTCACTATCGCTTCTCGGCCTTTTGGCTAAGATCAAGTGCAGAATGGCTCATTGCAGCGGCACACCAGTGTCAGCACTGATCGAGCTTCCTTTCTTCTCTCCTTTCTGCCCTTCTCCGTGGGTCAGCACCTCCTTACCGGTCAAAATATGACTGCAGTAGCCTAGGCATCACTGTACACCGAGCCCCCATAGAGGCAAAAGCCAGAAAGGTTCCTCTCCTGGGTCCATTTTGTACGAGTGAGGAAAACGTTCTCAAAGCCTTCAAGCAGACTACCCGTGAAGTCTAGCTGCCCAGAATTGCGAACCTTTCTCTTGCCTAAACAGGAAACCAGCAAGGGAAATGGTATTGTCTTATACCAGTCAAAGTTCACCCCCTGGGGGATAACCTGGCCCACCATGAAGAATGGGACCAACGATAATTGAACTAAGTGTGGGTTCCATTAGCAGCGAGGAAGAAGGGAGAGCAACAGTTGTTGGGGAGATGACCAGCACTGTCTGTCACAGTGGCGGTCTTTCTGAACTGTAGTGTGGTAATTCTGATCAAGTCACTCTTCTGCTTATAACGCTCTTTGGGAGTCTCCCTTCACTGTTAGGAGAAGGTCTTCATTTCTTATTTCACAAGGCTCTACATATCCCGGCACCTGCCTTCCTCCCTAGCCTCATTTTTTGCCAACCCATTTCTCCCCTCCCGAGCCCTGACCTTCAGTCCTACCTTTGCATGTTCTACCTTGTGCTTGAAACATTCAACTCTTTAGTTTTCATCATAAATGTAACTTTATGATAGACCAGAGTACCTCAAATCTGTCTGAAAGCAGAGGACCATAAATCATCAATTAAAAGGAGATAATCTGAAGCCCTAGTAAATAATATAGGCTTTCTTCATATAAATTAACGTAGACAGTGGGAGAAGGAAAGAAGACTGATTCAGGAAGTTCTTTTTTGTAACCCCTATTTAGAATATCTAAAGAAAAATGTGATTCAGAAGTAAGGGAGTCTCTAAACAGTCAGTAACTAAGATTCCCGTTTTAGCATTGCGCTCTCGAGACCCGCTCTTAACAAGGACTTCCGGGACCACGCTGAGCAGCAGCACATTGCAGCCCAGCAGAAGGCGGCTTTGCAGGTGAGGGGAGTGCGGCTGCCATTCTTGTCTCATTGGAGATTCCCGGGGCTTGGCAACCAGCACTGTTCTTATTTTGTATTTCAGTGGAGCAGTATCAATAAAAACGTTCCACACGTAATTGCAGTTGTTTGCTGACATTCAGGCATGCCCGGAGGATTTAAGGACCCGATACGGCAGTAATGAAAGTATCTTTCATGGTGTTGACATGGTCCTGATTGATTCTGTGCCACACCTGGCAAGGGACTGCTGCACACAGAAGAGTTTAGGGTACTTGGATGGACCCTGAAAAGCTGAACTGGCCACTTTAATAGCACATATCTAGTTTTTCAAATTTGTCGTGTGCCGCTATGTCCTGTGATAGTCTGGATTCTGTTTTTAATGGTCAGCATGTCTGTTGTGCAGGAAATGTTTAAAGACTATAGGAATGTGATAATCTATCAGTTAAAAAGATTGTTCTTATTATGATAACCAATTTTAGTATTTCATTGATCTTGGATAATTTAACTAAGATTCCTAGAAACCTTGCACTAGACATCGTTACCTATGCTTTTAAACCTTAGAATCTCAGGATTGGAAGGGATATTAAAGATCACCTCACTTTAGACAACCTATGAACAGTCCTTTGTTTAGTGACAAGGGACGTCACTGGTGGTTTTCTGTTATTTATATGCCAACATTCTCTACAAAATGTTGGTATCTTAATCACCAGTAATCAGCTGTTTTTCCCCCTTCTCCTTCCAACTACTGCCCTTCTTTCTCACTCTCCTGCTTTACTGACCAAGAGCAGAGTACTTTGGGACCTTTGTTGCTAGTTTTCCTCCCCACTCCAAGGAACAAAGTAATTCATGTCTTCGACTCAATTACTGACTGAAGAGAATCACAGGGGAGACAGTGGGGATGATAAATTAGTACCTGGTGCAAATTGTTAATATGAATTCTTTATTATTATCCATCTCCTGTGTATTTAAACAAAATTAACAGCATAAGAACTGATTTTTAAAACAAATTTGGTCTCAAGCACTCAGAGAGGATAAGTAATTTTACTGCCTTGGTTGAAGAATTGTGACTCTTAACAGCTGAATTGCCTTTTTCTTTCTTTCTTTTTCACTCTTTCCCAGCATGCCCACGCACATTCATCGGGATACTTCATAACTCAAGACTCTGCATTTGGGAATCTTATTCTTCCTGTTTTACCTCGCCTTGACCCAGAATGAAGAAAATATTTGTAACAAAAGTAACTTTGTAATATCAAATGCCAAAGCTACTATCAGTCAGTGCTATACAAACTGTGACTTGCCGAATTTTGGTGAACTTTTACATATTTTGTTTCTTTAAAAGAAAGATATGTGTAAGTGAAAGCAAAAAAGAAGGGTGACCAGGATGATGATAGCTCTGGAAGCTGTATTATCTGAGGAACCGATTATGCTACCCATGACGGTAACTTTTGTGTAATGCAGTTTGATTTTTAATTCTGAGTCAGACTCTGAATTGGATGTGGTCATATAAACCCACCCCACCACCAGCTAGTTGGACTGAGTATATTATGTCTACAGTAGACTTTCAAGAACCATTTAAAGTACTTAACTTTAAACAAATGAGGGTGCTTTTAAAAAATGTGAACCAATAGGCTTAAATAAGTTACATTCACATTTACTGTTTATAGAATTGATATCAGTGTACCTTTTGAGTTTATAATCAACGTATCCTGAAATATCCTTTAACTTGTGACTCGTTCCCCTATTCTCAATTTTAAAGGAAAACCCAAGATAAGACTAAGTTCCCAGCCAGTCTTAAACATCTTTTATAAACCTATGCCACTACAAATTATGCGACTAAATGCTACTAAAAACAATTAATAAGAAATGTAGTTTTAAGTTTTGTATATGCTCTTATTTAGTGTTACTGCATGAATGGTGTGCCTGTACAGTTTTACTGCCCATTTTTGCTCTAATTAGAAACATTAACTAAAGTTGAGCCCCTTTTTAGTTATTGTAAAAAGGAAAGAATTAGGTTAAGCAAGTTTCTCAGCGTGATACATCTTTAACAGAATCCAGGGTGCTTATTTAAATATGCAGTCCCTACAGCTGACCCTAGTCCCACGGAATTAGTGTCTGTAATTCAAAATAAAGTCTGAAAACCATGGGTTAGAGAATTCAGTTGTAGGTCCCTGAAACTTAGAGGTCGTTTAGCTAACCGACATTTTTTTACTTTTAATAGGACTGAAATTAAGTTTTCTACTATATCACAGATACAGTATTTTTTATAACTGACCTCATCTTGGCCTTGAGTCCCCATCCTCTCTGGTGGTAGCCTGAAATTTAAACTTTATATTCCAGTTTGGGTCAATAATTAGAATAAGTCCATCTCCCTTTTTGAAGAGTTTCTTCTCTCTCCTTCCCTTAGATATTTGTACCAACCACACAGCCCCATCTTACCCCAACTATATGAGAAGGAGTGGACAGTTCTAGATGTGGCTGTGCCATTTAGATTCTTTCTGTTGAGACCTGCGACTGCTTTTCTTCATTTGGGTGAGTTGGCAGCTGTCCCCATCGTAATGGTCACCATTGCAGCAAAGGTGCCCTTTCTTCTGCTGCTGAGGATCGCCTGGGGCCTTCGCCTCTGCCCTGCCTCAGGTCCACACAGCTAGCCTTGGCCTTTCTTATCATGGTCCTCATTTCCTTGAATTGATTTGACTAAGTTTCTGTTCTGTGCGATCCAGGCTGGCATCGTTCTAAATCTACCGATGCTAAGGAGATACATTTTTTGGATTTTATAGTTTTTTATTGTTGAAGCCTCTGCCAAATGTGTGACTTTTATAACCTCGGTAAAGAGATCTTCTTTCCAGTGGTATCTTTTCTGGTCTCAGCCTTTCAAACAGAGTAAGCATTTCCTTCACCCCTCTCCTTTGAGTCACTTACAAATTCAGTTCAGTTCCATGTGTATTTTTTAATACCTACTCTGTAAAGCTGTGCCCTGGGGGGAAAAGGAGAGTAAGACTTGCTCTTAAAGAGGTCACGGTGGAGAGGATCCTACTGTGGTACAGCAGTGAGGAAGCCAGCGCCCAGTGAGTGGCACAGGAGCCGGAGACGGGCAGTCTACACAGGCCTAGGAGTATCGATGGGATTTTACCTGGCAGGGCAGGGAAGAGCTGCTCCAGGTAGAGGTCAGGATTTCATAGTCAAAGAGAAGGAGGGACTACGACAGTTGTGAGGACCGCAGAGGATAATGGCGAGGGCAGCAGTGGGCTCCGTCAGGAGCCCTGAGGACACGTGCCAGCGTTGCTTCCCTCGGAGCGCGCGTGTGTGCAGCTAACCCACTTAACCTTGAGATTTACGTGTCACTCTGTCTCATCTGTATAACGGGCACAGAACACACTCTGCCTACTCCATAAAGTGTCTAGATCAGTATTTTTCAAAGTGTAGGTCTCAGCACGTTACCGAATTGAGAGGCCAACTTCATAGCTGAATGGGGTGTGACCTGCTTTTTTTTTCGTATAAAATAGAAAATATCAGAGTACATGGCACGTAGTAATAGGAGGTTTTGTTCATGAGTCTTCCTTTTCTGTGTGTTTTACTTATGTTGTTTATCGTATGCTCCACTAGCATGTAAGGTCTTTGAAGGCAAGGGCTTTTGTTCCCTCCTTCCTTTTTGTTTACTCCTGTATTCTGCTGAGAATAGTATTTGGCATATTGTAGGTAGTTAATACTTACTTAATTGAAGGAATGAATAAATATGACCTGAATCATGATATAAAGGTTTTTTGTTTGTTTGTTTTGTTTTTACTGTGAAATGGCAAAAATGTTTTGAAAGCCACTGCTAAATAATACAGATGATAGTGCTTTGTATGACTCTGGAATAAAAACTGAAATGACTTAATAATTTCAAAGGCAGATTTTTTTTTTTCCTGAACAATCTATAAGCTGTCTCATTATTTGTCTCAGTTCTTTGCTTTACTTTGGCAATAAAAACTCAGCTCTTATATGCACTTAAGGCCCACTGAGGCAAGGGTTTTGGCAAATATGGTTACACTCAGAATAGAAGATCGACAGAGAGGACGTCGGTTCGTTAGTGCAGTTGGTCCCCCCACTGGAATCCTACCAGCTGGCACTAGCCCAATTCAGTAGCATTAAGTTCAACCAGTATTTACTGAGTGCTACTTCCTCACCTCTGTCTGCACAGTGACTAGCACACAGTAGACACCCACAGCTTTTTTTAATGAGCAAATAAAGAATGAACATGTATGGAGGAGAACTTCGCTGTCCTCAAGAATCTGACAGTCTAGAGTAGGTGACAGTAGTAGCTAATGCTAATAGCACACCAGTAGTGAGGAAGGAATGAGTACATGAGCGTGGAAGGACCAGCGAAGGCTCCATCGGAGAACAATCATTTGAACTTGGCTTTCAAGATGAGAGATTCCAGCCGGGAAAGATAGGAGAGCAACATTCAGAGCAAAAGAAAAACCTGCACAAAGGTAGGCAGGAGAGCCAGTGTAGGGGCCATTGTGAAGCAACCAAAAGTCCAGTTTGGTTGGACTTGTATGGACCTTGTGGGTCAATTTGTATATGGCAGTAATTAGAATGAGGCCAAATGTAGGCTGGACTCATATTCTAGAGAGTCTGGAATTCCAGGGTGAGGCAAGTGTCTGTAGCCCAGTATAGAGCTGGGAGTGACTGAACATTTTTGAGCACAGGCAGGTATAGAGATGAACCAATTAGGCCCTCATGAGCTCTTGGGAAAGGGGGACTTGCAAGGCACCAGAAGAATTTTCACTCTCAGTTTCTACTGAGAATTCAGACAGGCGTGTTCTGTTTACATCCACGCCTCAGCTCCAGCCCCATCTACCTCTGCTGTCTCTTCCGCTTAGTTCTTGGATTCTTAACCCAAATTTCTGTTTCTTCACCTCCCCCCTTATCTGCCTTTCGCTCTCACAGCTTTCCTCTAGAGCTCTACCTCCAAGAACCTTTTAAGAGAGAAAAAGCAAGGCATCCTTGCAAATATTCATTTAACCTTCACGACAGCTCAGTGAGTGGACGTTCTTAGTAGTCTACTCAGCACAAATTCTTCCTTTCCCCTTCCTAACAATACTCAGATCTTTATTGAGCATGACCCTTCCCCAATACAGCCAGTGTGCCGACTGTCTCAGCAACAGGGGTGGGCCTTACGTGCTCCAAACCGATCAGGATAACTCCCTTTTGCCACAGCCAGTCAGCACGTGGTATATCACAGGCCACGGGAACTGGTTCAAGAGTGGACACGTTACCCAAGTTCAGCCCAAATGAGACTGCAGGAGAGGTTTGCTGCACGTATGGAGAAGATATTTTTTCACCTTTCTGACACTGCTACCAAAAGGGAGTCTTTCTAGATGTGTAAAAGGGAATTATATATATATTTTTCCTGAGTGTTGTTGGCAGCCGTCATGTGACCATGAGGTGGAACAGCCTTAGGATGAAGCCACCACGATAAAAGGTGCAACAGAGAAATATAAAGAAACTGGGTCCTTGAGGACATCATCGCACAGCTGAGTCAATTCCTACAGTGCCGCCCTTCCTCTATGGAAGGGTATGTATGGGGGTAGTAAACCCTCATTATTGTTTAAGCCAGATTAAAGTAGGTTTTCTGTCACTTGCCATCTAAACACAAGATGTACTAACTTGCTAAGTGATCTCTTAGCCACACAGCTAGGAGGTGGGAGAGCAGAACTCAAAACTCCCATCTCGCCTCGGGTGCCGCCTCCACCGCCTGCCTTTCGCTCTTGGTTGCCACCAGAGTGAGCTGCCCGCTCTTCCCTCCCTTGCGGTTCAGCCTCCTGCCCTGCACCTGCGGCCCCCAACCCTCCCATGACGTCCTTTCCTGATGATGCCCTGCTGTGATGTCTGGAATTCCTTTGGTTCAATCACCAAAATATATCTACACATACGTTCGAACTCTTTCTAGTCCCTGGCTTCCTCGAGGTCTACAGGTCTCCGGTGCCTCTCAGGAGGAGGCAGATCAGGGGTTACATCCCGGCTGCAGGTTCAGCTAGTGTCTGGCTCACTCACCATTGCCCCTCCAGAATATTCATTTCCTTTCAAAATTCACTCCTTAAAAATGCGTGCCCCCTCCCCCCCTTAAAAACGCCAGCATCACCGTTGCCCAGTACGCTGCCTGGGTGCTCCCTCCCCTTCTTTAAGGACTCGACTACTACTTCACAGTCGTCCTCTCACCTGCGTTACCCCTGCTGCTGTCCTGGAGGTATCGGCAGCCACTGTCGTGTGACCTAATACCCTAGCCTCCCAGGTCCTTGACATCCTGGGCTCTAAAGACTGCCTTCCCCGTCCTCGAGTCACCAGGCCATTCTCTGAAGCCGGAGTCAATGGCCCTCTTCTGCCCAAGTTCTGCGTCCCCTCCTGCAGCCACATGCTCTCAGGTTCCACGTTGTCAGTTATTTCTTTGCATTCCTAGCTTTCCCCACAGAATCATGCTTTTTGCCTATAAATGTGCACCTACTTAAAGATAGTCTGATGATCTTACATTTTGTCCAAGGCTGGACTAACCGTCCCTTCACCGCTAGACAGCATTTGCTTCTACAGCACCTCCCACTAGCACATCTAATCACCCTACCTGCATTTGTGACCATATGATACTCTGCCTTACTTGCTGTAATGGATGAATGGTTCACGTTCTTTTGAAAGCTGGTTTCTTCATTTGTCTTCCATTGATCTACATCCTTTTATTTACTGTCCCATTTCTCTGCTTCCCTGTGTAACTCCTGAAAAGAGCTGTCTATGCCAACTGCCTTTAATTTCTGTCTGCATATTGTCTCTGGAACTCACCCTAATCAAGCTTATGTCTCCACAAATTCACTGAAATTATTCTTGTAAAACCACCAGTCGTCTCCACGTGGCCAAATCCAGTTGTCAATCTTCATCCCTTGTCTCGCTCGAACTTTCAGCAGCATTTTCCACAACGAATCACTCCCTCTTTCTTTTCTTTTTCTTTTTTTTTTTTTTGGCCACGCCGAACAGCACGTGGGATCTAACCTGTGACCCCTGCCGTGGAAGCGCAGAGTCCTAACCACTGGACTGCCAGGGAAGTCCCCCCCTCACTCCCTCTTTCTTGAAACGCTCTCTGCACCTGTCTTCAGCAGCCCTGCACTCTCCTGGTTTTCCTCCTTCCCTATTGGTTGTTTCTTCTCAGTCTCATTTACTGGCTTCTCCTCCTTCCAAATGCAAAATGTTGGAATACCCTGGAGATCAGCCTTTCCATCTCCTTTCTATCTACAGTCATTCCCTGGGTAATCTTCATCCAGTAGCATGGCTTAAGTACAATCTTCTGATTGCTTTCAAACTTAAGTCCCCAACCCTGAGCTCTCTTTGTGTTGGTCAGTCTCCTGAGATGGCTGCCACCCAATCCCTCTAGGTACGTGCCACTCTTCTCATCAAAAGGTGGAGTCTGTGTTCCCTCCGCTCACGTGTGCTGGCCCTGTGACAAGTTTTGACAGATAGGATATGGCAGAAGAGGTGCTATGTCATTTTGGACCTATCCTTTATGAAGCCTGACAACTTCTGATCTCGTCCTTTCTGGAGAAACCAGTCGCCACGTAAGAAGTCTGACTCCCTGAGGTGCCAGATATGTGAATGAAGATACTCTGGACCTTCCCACGTAGC
The DNA here is from genome assembly GCF_003031525.2 of Neophocaena asiaeorientalis asiaeorientalis. NCBI lineage: Eukaryota > Metazoa > Chordata > Mammalia > Artiodactyla > Phocoenidae > Neophocaena > Neophocaena asiaeorientalis. Next base: position 206,063 of record NW_020174549.1, read on the forward strand.
CCACTACTGAATGCAGCCAAGTGAGTGATCCCAGCTGATGCCACGTAGAGCGGAACTGCACAGCTGAGCCAGTCAGTCAACCCACAGGATGATAAATAATAAATTGTTGCTGTTTTAAACTCCTAAATTTTGGGGTAGTTTATTTAGTATGCAGCAAAAGATAACTGAGATACCCTTGATCTCCAAACTCCCATATCCACCGTCAAACTGACATCTCCACTTGGAAGTCTAATAGGCAACCAAACTTAACATGTCCAGACTTGGACTCTTAATGCCTCACCTTCCCAGCATACTCTTCCCCTGGCATTCCCCGACTCAGTAAATGGCTATTTGCACAGCCATAAATTATAGGAGTTATTCTGGACTCCTTTCTCACACTCCTCTTTCAATCGTAGCAGCTCTAGCCTCAAAGTATATCCAGAATCCCATGAATTCTTACTACTTCCACTTCTAACATCTTGCTCCAAGCCACCGTCATCATGTACCTAGACTTCTGCAACAGACTTCTAACTGGCTTTCCTCCTTCCACATTTGTCCCCTGTCCTTCATCTCACCCCACAGTTGAGAATTTCAACACAACAGCCAGAGTGATATTTTAAAAATGTAAGTAAGGCATCTGAAAAGATGCTCAGCATCACTAATCATTAGGGAAATGCAAATAAAAAACCACAAAGATGGCTGCTGTCAAAAAAAAAACCCAAACGAATCAAAAAACAAATGTTGGTGAGAATGTGGAGAAATTGGAACCCTCGTGCACTGTTGGTAGGAATGTAAAATGGTGCAGCTGCTGTGGAAAACAGTATGTTGGTTCCTCAAAAAATTAAACAGAGTTATCCTTTGATCCAGTAATTCTGCTTCTGGGCATAAACCCAGAAGAAGTGAAAGCAGGGACTCAAACAGATATGTCTGCACCCATGTTCACAGCAGAATCATTCACAAAAGCCAAAAGGTGGAAACAACTTAAATATCCATCATCGGGCGAATACATAAACTATGGTATATACATACGACAGAATATTATTCAGCTTTAAAAGGGAATGAAATTCTGATACATGCTACAACACAGATGAACCCTGAAGCCATTATGCTAAGTGAAATAAGCCAGACACAGAAGGACAAATATGCCACTTATATGAGATGCCTAGAGTAGTCAAATTCATAGAAACAGAAAGGAGAATGGTGGTTTTACTCAGGGGCCGGGAGTAGGGGGAAATGAGTTATTATTTAATGGGTACTGAGTTACACTATGGGATGATGAAAAAGTTCTGGAAATGAACAGTCGTGATGGTTACACAACAATGTGAATGTACTTAACGCCACTGAACTGTAACATTTAAAAATGGTTAAAATGGTAAATTTTATGTACATTTTACCATAATAATTTTTTAACATAAGTTAAGATCATGTCTTCTCTCTAATGAGTTTCCATCTCACTAAGAATAAAAGCCAAAATCTTTACAATAGATTACAACTATACAAAATATTGTCAAATGAGTCTTTGTTGGAACAAAGAGAATTTAGCTGAAAACAGGCAACGTTTTTCCCCCCTTGAATCTTAATGTACTCTTTTCTCTTTCCCTCTTAAGAGTTATTAAGCTTTTCTACTGAGAGGCTGTTGATCTACTGAAAACTGCCAGTGACCAAAATGACAATTGGAATTTGAGCCAAAAGTATATGTGCTTCCACCTCGTGCTAGAACTAACAGGTCTGAATGATAATGAATGTCAGTCCCTGGTCCCGAGTGATATTCTTATTCTTTGCAGCTTTGGTCAGACAAACCAGTCTGGTCCATCAGACAGAAAGCAGTTTGACCTGAGATGCCCAGCCCTTCCACTCTACCGGAAGGTGATGATGTTTTCTTAGCCCCTGCTGTCTGCCTCAATGTCAGGCGAAAGCAACTTTGAAGAGCGAGGGACCTCCCCCCGCTTTTCCCTCTGCCTGGCACGGTCTTCCTCCCTTTACCCATGTAGCTTTGCTCCCTCGACAGTCTCAAGTCTTTACTTAAATGTCATCTTTTAAATGATGCCTTCTTGGACCACTGTATTCAAAATTTCATCTCCCTTTATCAGCAACCTTGCTTAATTTTTCTCTGGACACTTGGCACCCTCTAACATAGAATGTAACTGACTTTCTTATTTTGTTTATTGTCTGCCTTCTCCCACTAGAATATAAGGGCTGTAAGTGCAAATACTTTTGTGTGTGTGTGTGTGTGTGTGTGTGTGTGTGTGTGTGTGTGTGGTTTTCACTGATATATACCCCCAGTACTTAGGACAGTGCCTGGCACATTATAACAAGTGTCCAAACATTTTAATGAACAAATGAAATAAGTCTGACCATCTAAAGGGAAAACTGGCATCTTGGTCCTCAGCATGGACCCTCTCCCCAAGTGAATGTACACACAGACATACACACAAAAAAACCTACGCCTATAATCTTAGGGGTTCCTAGACTCCCTGAAACCCAGCCACGGGTGCCAGGTTAAAACTCTTCGGTCAGAAGGAATTTAGCTGTACCTCTTTGGGTGCTTCTCCAGTGCAGTCTTTTGGAAATCTTCTCCATGCCACAGATGTTATGACTGTTGGGAGTCTCCCAGGAGATTCCAGAGCCTTGTAATATTGTAGCCAATACAGTGAAGCTGGCAGCCACAATTCTGTTAAGAAAACAGGAGTGTGTGCCAGTCCCTCATTATTCATTACCGAGCTATTAATTCAAGTTCTCTTAGGAAAACGTCCAACAGTGAAAAGACAGGCTCTGAGCAGCCGCAAGCTAAAGCACAGCCAGCGCTCTGTCCTGGTGTCCCGGGTTAGCCACTTCTTGGGGCAAATGCTGAGCTGCCCCGCTTTGAATACACCTGGCTCCCTGGGGATGGGAGTTGCCCTGCAGGGGCGACAGTGACCGGATCCTGGTCCTGTTCAACGTTGCTAACTCCCGAGGCTGCAGAATCCAAGAGGACTGGCTGCTCCTTAGAGGAGGAGCTCACATGTCCAGCGTGCCGGGCAAGAACTGAAGGTTGAGTAAGACTTTCACAAAAGAAAGGGGTGATGGCAGAGGAGCGGGTGGAAGGAGAGGGCATCCTGGGCAGAGGGGAGGAGCAGGCCCAGTGCAGAGACGCGGGAGTGGGTTAACAGCACGAGCCAGACTCCACGTGAAGGGTATGGAGCTTTATCAGAAGGGCTTTGGAGAGCCATGGATGGGGTAATGATAGAATAAGGTGTGCATTTAGTGAGATTTTCCCAGGAAGCAGTGGAGGATAGACTAGTAGAGGCAAGAAGACCACTCAGGTTGCTTTTACGTGATCCTGGGGCAAGTGGTATGGGCTGACCAAGCTGGTGGCAGCGAGCAGAATGGGAAGGGGAGAGATTCAAGGGTTATTAAGGCGGGTAGAATTATCCAATGATGGAAACACAATGGAGGATGAGAGAGGAATGGGGGGAGAGGGAGGATGGAGGTCATGGAAAATGTCAGGTTTCTGGCTTGGGCAACACGGTGGATACAAGCGCCATTACCTTAGGAAGAAATACGGGTGGGACCTGGGTCGAGGAGCCCTTCTCAGCTGCGGCTCCACTAGAGAAGTGAGCACTGCTGCCCTAAGGCCTCCACCGTCGGGAAGGAATGAGCATCTCTCCCCTGATCTAGAATGGCACTAGTTCTCAGGAGAACTGAGAAAACAGGCACTCGGGTTGCATTCTGCATTCTGCGGTTCAGACAAAGAGCCCCGGTTGAAAAAGTTTTCGATAACGTAGGTCTGCTTATGCTCAGGCCGTGGGAGGGGATGAAATCGCCCTGACAAAGTGTATAACGTTGAATCAGTATAAATGACAGAGTCAAGGGGTGAGGCGCCTGAGAATCTAGAGACGCATCGAAAAAATCAGGAGACAGTGACACCTTAAGTCCCCATGGAAGCCCAGGAGAAGGTAACTTCAGACAGAAGAGGCTGGCCAAGCTGTTTCCCACAGGGGGTGGCTGCACCACTGGTGACGCTGGAGAGGATTCTTGCGGTACGTGTGGGCAAACACTTTTAACTTTAGTAGTTATGTATTGTTATCTCTATGTACTGCAAGTAATCCAGCATTTATGTAGTAATATAAATAACCATAGCTAACAGTTAATATTTTTTGACAGTTACTAGGTACTGGCCATTGTTCTAAGTGCTGTATATGTATTAATATTCTTACTTAATCCTCACCACAATCCTACAAGCTAGATATTGTTATCCCCTTTTTAAAGATGAAGAAATTGAGGCACAGAGGTAGGTCAAATAACTTGCCCAAGGTCACAGAACTAGTAAGAGGCAGAACTGGAATTTGAACCTGAGGGGTTTGACTCCAGGAACCCTGCTTTAAAAAAAAGGATTTATTTCTGGCTTACTCAAGTAAAAGAGAAGGATCAATTTCAAGAAAATAGCAAATAAATAATAGAACAAGTGGACTCAGCTATCACAAAATTGTTAAGGAGGGACACGAATGACTGACACTTGGGAAACAGTGCCCTGGCTGCATTGTTACATTGAGGAGAAATGCATGATAGTGAGCTGTACATAGTCTGCACATGTCCTGAGACTACAGGACAAAAGGAAACATCTAGATAATGCTGTTCCCTGCCTATGGGGAGGTCCAGTTGCATCCTTTCAATTCTGGGCCATTATCCTAGAGACAGACAACAACAAACCACAAATATCGTATTAACTGTTATCTGTCAAAAATGTTATTTGTTATTGGTGGCCGTTAGATTCTTTAATAATGTCTTGAAAGATTCACTGGGTTCTTTAAATGACCAAACTCTTACACATTATCACCATACTTAAGTGTATTAGAAATGTGCTAAATTACTTCCATGACTGCATTTTGAACATTTCAACAGCTGAGTACATTGTAAATACTCCTGCAGGAATTTTGATTTCTCATCCTTATTTCTTTGGGATCCCATGAGTAATACAAGAAGCTTGTTTATTGCTGAAATATATCTTGCTTAATGTCTTTCACGTCTGTCCCTGGTGTCTTACCAGCAAAAATGGTAGTGAAAATGATCCTAAGCAGAGGAAGGAATCAAACAGGGAAACCGAAAGAAGAAACAGAAAAGGGAATGTACTGGGGAAGGAAGATGGGCTGCACACCTTCTGGGGCTCCAGTCCTAATCTGGGAGAGGGCAAGAAAAAGGAGATGGAACAGACTGAAACAAGCCAAAAGGTATTATTCCTGAGAGATGCCCTCAGGCACTGGGAAAGAATGTCTTGACACCTAAGGGAGAGTGGGCAGGCACCAGGCCATTGACGCCTCTAGCTCCGTCTACCCTACCTAATACACCCTTGCTGGTCCTTGCCTGCAGGTTCTCTCATTCTTTCAAGGTTTCAGTAGCACGTAGTTTCCAGAGCAATGCCATGAGGAGTATTTGTCCTCAGGCCTAGAAGGCCATGTGCTACCCCAGGCCTTTTGGGGCCCTGGCTCAGTGTGCCCATCTTGGGTACTTTCAGCATGATGGATCGCATCTCAGTCTGTATGTTACAACTAAGGCTGCTGGGATCAACCATATTTCCACAGATCTACTCTCTGTATTAAAGGGAGAGACAAAATGTGTTGCTATCTAGTAGATGCAAACCAGGCCATGTTAACAATTAAAATTTCACTGGTTCTTGCCATTACTGTTACAACTCACCATTCTTGCCTGAAAATGTTCCTTGGGTATTATCTAGAGGGCCTTACTTGTATGTGTCAGCATCGTTACTCTCACCTCTCCTCAGGTCCTTCCTTTCAGCTTGAAGATTCTGTGATTCTAAAAGATTGGTAAGGAGGGTTGTGGAGTCTCTAGTACAAGAGCTTTTTGTGTGTTTATTTTAAAGTCTGCCTTATAGAAAATTTCAAACATCTACAAAAAAAGAGAGAAGAGTATAATGAATTCTCATGTATCCACTGATCTGCTTTAACAATTTATATACCATCTACACCTCCATCTTCTGTACCCCTCTGGATTATTTTGAAGAAGATTCTTAAATATTTTAGCATAGATCTCAAAAAGACAACTAATTTTTTAAAAATCTAGTGCAGGAGTTTTTAAACTTGGGTTTATGTATGTAATGTTGCATGCAAATACGCATCTTCTTGAGAAAATGACCTACAGCTCTCATCATTTTTTAACTGGTTCAGGAGTCTAAGATTTTAAAAATCATTGCTCTAAGCAAAACAATGAGAAGAGATTAAATTTGCTTTAGGGTCAATATTTGTGAATGAAACCTCTCATCTTTTCACCATTACCACCATTACACTCATTCTTAAGTATTTTTCAGAAACTTGTTTCCTAGGAATGGTTTTAGCTGTTGTATATATAGAACAGTAAATTTCAACTTTAAAAGGTTTTAGGATTAAATGCACTCTCCAAAAGCCATAAATACTAATTTAAAGAGCAGAAAAACATTAGAGGCATGTATACAATGGTCAATATACAGTCACCATGAGAGCTTTCCAAATGGGCCCTCAGCCTGCCAAGTGAAGAAATCTACATCAGAGAACCAGAGGGAGAGTCAGTCAGAACTGATTTCACCAGAAGCATTAGCTCAGAGGCAGAGAATACAGGCACAGAACTGCTCAAAATGTCCCTACGTTTTGCAAAATACAAAGGACAACATACTTCCAGGAATGTGATGCTAAAATAAAAAAATTCAGAAACCATACATACTGCTGATTAAGTTAAAATTACTCAGTTATTTTAATAAAACAGACATAAAATATACATTAACATTTTCTTTATTTTCAAAAATCTGGGTTAAACAGGCAAGCTGCATGTACATAAACCAAACCAAACAACACACCAACAACTTAAAAAAAACAAAACAAAAAACCCCCAGAACCTTGCAAATTGTTAAGACTACTGGACTATCAACTAGAGGGCTGGACTAAATGAACAAGAAACCCTGACGCTCTATGACAGAAAACTGATGCCACACGTGCTTTCCCACTCGGGTGATCCCACGTGCACATACATGTGTGTACATGTGCAGGCATCACTGGAGGAAGAAAGAAAAAGTTGAAAATGGTACAATAAAATAATTCAAGTTACTGACCATTTCCTGTGTCCTTCAGAGTGATGTTTCCAGTGTTAAGAAATTATGGATGCCTCCTCTACATTAAAAAAAATCCAGAACAGTGAAAACACCAGGACACAGTTTTATTGCTATCTTTTGGAACGTACGGCTACACAGAAAATATTAAAAATTTCAATAAAAGCAACGTGTTTCTTGTCTAAGTAGTTAAAGTGAACAGACTTTTGTTAGTCACAGCCAAGCAGGAGGAGACCCTGGGAAAGGTTATAATTGGAGCTTATCCAGAAGAGGCTCCTACCATCTGCAAGAGGTTTGCTATGCTTCAGAAGGAAAAAACGAAGCAAACGCAAAGCAACCCATTCACTTTTGCATTTCTAAATTTAAAGTAAACATGCTGGTGTTGTTGAAATTTTAATTTCCAGTTTAAATTGTCATGACCACTTGGGGCACAGACAAAACCTTTATATGACCAGGAAGGAACTGAGCAAGGCCAATGACACTCAGTGTTCCTGTGTGTTTTCAAGTCTGTTCAGTGCGAGCAAATGAAAACCAAAAGAAAGCAACCCAGCTTTAGTTCTAACACTGATAACTGTAGACCCTGGAAGGAAGTAATTTAGTGGTTTTTTTGTGTTTTTGTTTGTTTGTTTTTACTGCTTTTATTCCCTTACTATCTGAATTTAAACACAGTTCCATAAAACTTCAAGTATAGCTAAGGAAAGCACCTCACTGCCCCCAGCCAGCTTCCTGCTGTTGAAACTGAACTTTTCTGGCATTTGTATTCTAAAACAAGTTTCATTTCTCCTGATCTCTTGTTAAAACACAGATTTTATCTTCTGTAATTTTCTAATTTTGCACCTGTTGTTAGTTCCGAGTTTGGGAAGAGTGGAGAAGCACACAGGATGGCCTCCACAGGCTCTGGTCTAGGCTATCAGACACCAGGACGAATGTGGGGACCCCTTGCCTTTTCTCACTTGGAAGCAAGGGACTCTTTCAGGATAGTGTTTTAAATGGTAGTGGGGAAAACAGCAATTTAAATTTTATTTGTAGAAAAAAGTATCTGAATTTTCTATTTTTACTATGCATCACTTCAGTAATAAAAATAAAGAAACACAATGCTGTGAGGTGGCAGTTGTTTTTAGGTACATTTTCTTGTATTAGTTCAGCCCATTTTAAGTGAGGACTTTGGGCATTTTGGGAGATTTTTGTCTTCTCGCCATATTATCTATTTAAAAGCATACATCTTTCTTCCAGTGGGTAATGATCTGACACCCCACAGTCCCTTGAAATTATGATATATTCAACAACAACAAAATTTAACCAAGCTTTGTAGGTTGCAGTATAATTTATCTTTTTAAGAATAGTACATAGATGGTTTATTTCAATGCTTGTCATAACTAAAAATATTTTCCATATCTTTACACATAAAATGTGTATCAAATACCAAAGTCACAACTTTTCCCCTCAGAATTCCCTATCATTTCCTGGCACTTGGTGCTATAGAGTAGAAGTCTGGAGCCAGAATGTTCTTTTGTTTTCTGATAGGCAACTTATTACTGTCTGACTGAATGCCTACAGGATTTTTCATTCTTTATCCTTGGTAGTTTAAAATTTTGCCAGGAGGTGATTAGGTACAAGTCTCTTTCACCTGTTTTTTTGGCCTGGAATGCAGTGAGACCTTTCAATCTAAATACACAGATTTTCGTTTTGTTCAGGAAAGATTTCATTTTTATAGTCTAATGATATTTTTCTTAATATACTCCTTCCATCAGGAAAGCAAATGTCAGTAATGTTAGCTAATGTTCTGTCTTCCAAATCCATTATCTTTCCCCTATTTTCATCTCCTGTTTCGTTTGAAAGAATGATAGGAAGAAAATCTCATTTGTCCTTCACACTGATATATATATATATTTTTGGCCACATCCCGCAGCATGCGGGATTACTTCCCTGACCAGGGATCGAACCCATGCCCCCTGAAGTGGAAGCGCGGAGTCTTAACCACTGGACCGCCAGGGAAGTCCCACACTGAGTTTTTTATAAGCATCTGTATTATTCTATTCTACTTCCAATGTGGATTTTAATCTGCTATTGTGTTTTTAGCTTCCTTGAAATCCTTCTTTCTAGTTTATCTTCTTTTTCATTTTATTCCGTTGCCTTTTTCTCTTAATCCATTCCCATTTTAAGATAACATACTATTGCTGCATAGAAGCAATTCTTCTGTTCCTTCAATTATGACAAAGAGAATCCTAAAATTTTCTTGTTTCTTGCAGTAGACTACTTTCAACTGTTCTGGAAGTAGTTCATTTTCCTTCATTCAGTCACATTTTTTTTTTTTTAATGCCGCATTTGTTTTCTCTATACTCATCCTTAAATGGTCCTTTCTCCTCAAACCCAGTATTTGCCTTTCATTTTGCTATCTGTCCACTTGAGTGTTTGTCAAATCCCTTTTTTGGATGCACAGGTTGAGGGTAAGAAGATGTACATATTTCCATGTCCAGTTTCTAGTTTAACACTTTTCTATTGAAGTGGCATCCTTTTCCTTTCTATTGTCTGGTTTTCTGGATCTCTGATCCAACACCATACATGAAAAATCACAATATTTGCATTTTCTGCTACTTGCTTATTTATTGTTTTTGTCCTCACCTAAAGGGCGTTTTTCTCAGAATGCACTATGCCTCCAACAGATCCTCTCTGCTTGCTGCTCACATTTTAGCCCTAGAACTTGGAGCTGGACTGAATGAAGAGGAGGTGGGTGGGGAGATGGGAGAGAGGATGGGCTAGAGAAGCTTTTCACTTTATAGTGTGGCATCTGGTTAAGAGAAAGGATAAGCCAGTTATTTTTCTGGCACCAGAGCTCTGAGTAAGGAGACTGACATGGTTAATGAGAACAAGTATTAAATATCTTTCAGATTTTCTATTTCACAGAACCTGTTTCATGAAGCAAAGCGAAAGAAAACAGTGAGCTACAACCTGAAAGGTTTTGTCTCACTTTACTTCCAAATGCCTTGTAAATTGTATTGATTCCTTCTAGATTCTAGAATTGAGAGGTGGCCTTCTTCTGGGTCTATATGAGTGTTTTTCTTGGAAGGCAGGAAGTCAATGGGGCCTTCTGCCAGACAGCGCCATTAATTAATTTTTTAAAATCCAAATCTTCCAGCTATGGTATGGAGGAGAGATTCTGGATTAATTTTCTACTCCTGTATCTACTACTTATTGTCTTGCTGACCTTGGATGGGCCCTTTAATATCTCTGGGCTTCGATTTTCTTATTGGTAAAATGGGGGATTTTGATTAGGCTGTCTCAGAGTTACCTATAACCTTTTATTTTTTAAGCCTCAAAACAAAAAAATCCCCATGCCCTGATAAAGGAAAGAATAGAAAACAAATGACTAAATAAGTATATTTTGCTATGAGGTTGCTTTAGCCTAAAGATTATAAAAATCCTCTGACATCAAAATTAAAAAGTGAAAGCAAAAACCCTGAGCATGTAATTGTGATGTAGGCTAGGAAGTCCTTTACATTTTAAGCAATGATACCCATTCAAAACAGGTGCAGTTTGTAAACGACTTGACTTTTATTAGAATAAACTGGCATGAACATCTGCCCTTTAAGGTAGACAACAGATAATATGAGTTATTTATTGGATAAACACAGAAGGTTCTCAGTAGGCAGAAAATGTTATACTTATTCATAGAAAACCACCAGGCTTTCCAGGAACTATTGAATTATACCAATATATTGAATTAGTAAGAGAGTACATATAAGGTATGACACAGTATGGTTTGAGAAATGAAATATTTCCCAAACAAATAGAAACTGTTTAATTTTTTAAAAGCTCTGTGATAAATGGACCTCTCTGGGCCTGAAGAAGGCAGTTTAGTTTAATGCATTGAGCACTGTATTTGGAGTCAGAAGACCTGGGTTCAAACTTAGGTTCTCCAACTTATTAGCTCTGTGAGACTTTGGGAAATTTACTTAACTTCTCTGAGCCTTGGTTTCTCAGTAAGTAAAATGGGAATAATTAGACCTACCTTGCAGAGCTGTTGTGAGAATTAAATGAGAATACGAGGAAGCTGTGCGAAAGCACTTACCACAGTTAGTGTTAGTCAAATCTGAATCTTCCAGAAACTTATTTGAACAAATCAGTAAAAATAACTACAGTTAAATGTAAATTAATTAAATCAGTTATTCTGACCATAAAATATTTAGGAGCCCATTCTCGGTGGGGGAGAGGGATCTATCTAATTGCTTTTAATAGTAATGGAAGCAATATGCATCTACATATAATCCAGTGATTTTTCTTTTTGGTCTTAATAAGTATTTCCTGAAATTATTAATTTCCATATGAACTGCATTAGATAAACAATAAAGCACTTTAATTGAGCATAAAAATCTGATTCTGATCAACAGTTAAAACACAGGGAACCTCTCTGGATTTCTTGGGCTATAAAAAACTAGAAGTACTCAAAATAGGCAAACTTTGCCAGAAGGATGGGCAGCCTCCCTCAAAGGAGTTTTGGGAAATCCTATGATGTCAGGATACATGGATACAGAACACATAGGAACTTCCAGAGATAAGCTAGTTTTTCATTCCCCACAGCCTCCTCTTCTCTCAGAAAGGGAGTTCAGCCTTAGGTCATCACCAACCTCTCCCTTCACTCCTGTTTTTGCTTAGGTGATAATTTATATGGAAAAACACAACAAAGATTTTTACCTAAGAACTTTGCCTAAACAACTGAATGTTTTTCTCCTAAAACAGAGCATTAAAAATTCACCCCAAAAGTAAAAGCATTTAAAGGTATATGTGAATTTGAAACTTTTAATGCATTCTTCGGTACAGGGCTGTTTGTTAACAGTTTCTCAATATGTATGGGTCCTAACTTAGACTAAATTGGAGCGCCTGAGGGAAAATGAGGTAACTCTTCTTTGAGATCTTCATCGTTTGCATTTCTTGCTGCCTAAAGTTAACTGGTTACTGGCTCAAGAACCCACTGTTAGCAATCCAGATTTCAACAAAAGCAACAAAGTGATGCTTGTTTGATGAGTAATATTTAAACATAAATATTTGTTTATTTAAATGGTAACAATGTGGTTAGTGTTAGCCTAACCTGAGAAAAATAACATTCTGCTGCCTATAGAGATAGCAAAGTAATTTAAAGAGCTGTCAAACTTAAAATTTCAAGAAAATTGTTATTCCTAAAGCAAGCGTTCCAATATAGCGAGAAGCACTCACTTAGGAGATTCAGTATATGATCTTGAGGAATTAGGAATTTTGCCTCCTAGTTTTGCCACTTCCTAACTACATGGCCTTGAGGAACTGCAGAAATGTAACATTATTCACTTTGGAGGTGATCTTTTCCGATGATCTCCTGTCACAGCTGAGGAAAGTGAGACCAGCATTTACCTAGTGAGTAGAGAAGGCGCTGCCAGCCTGGTAATCTTCCTTCTATAGCCAGAGGCTTCCGCTTCTACAGGAGGATTATTTTGTCTAGATCTTCTCCACAGCTGGCTATGAACATGCTGATAGGGTAGGTATAGTGCGATGCTTTTAATGAGGTTGAATTAAAATAAAAATCAGAGTAACAGAGTTTCACATTTCTATAAACATTTATCAGTCAGGGCAGATTAATACAGCATATAATCCAAGGAAAGCTGGGAAATGCCACATGACCGAGGAGACCATTTCTTTCACAACTTTGGTTAGGTTTTCCCATAATACTTCCCTTTGCAAACACACTAAACCATGGGAAAACTTTCTCCTAACGCCTCTCAGGGCTTCTCTATACTTTAATTGTTTTTGCTTATATCTGAGGTATCAGGGCTTGGAGGTGCTGGAGGTAGAATTTATGGGTATAAATGTGACCACATTATCAGGTTTGCTTTCCTCTTCAAGTTTAACAGTTTAAAGGAGAGAGAATCTCCATAATGGAAGGAATAAGTGGTATAGTGCAGATTAGGTGAATAATATTATTACTCTTACCAAAGGTTGAAACTAAAATAACTAAGATTTATTGCATAAATAATACTATGTGCCTGGTGCTGTGCTAAAGCCTTTATACTTCATTGAATCATACCCTTCAAGCTGATGCCCCCATCATCTCTGCTGGAATAAACTTCCAAGGGGAGACTGGCTAAATTCTGGGGAGGAGGTACCAGGCGAGCGGGGCTTCCTTTAGAGCAGGTGCAGAAGGTGCTGGGGGCAAGAGCTCACCCAAAGGACTCCCTGGGTCGTCCCATAACACCTACAGCACCACCATTCCTGAGGCAGAGCCACGGCCACTTGAGCCTCGGTGAATGTGCAAGTTCCCGGTATTCATTCCCACTTTTGAATACAAAAAACACTAAAGGTAAGTAGAGAAAAAACTCTTAACCTCCCTCTTTCTTCTCTTGGGAATCTCCCTTCTCCTGGCTTAGGCCAAGAGTAGAAAACCCTGCAGTCCCCAGGGGGTATGGTTTACAGCTGGCCGAAAAGACAGAACAACTGCCTTAGCTCTGAAGCCCAACAAGAACTAGCTACTCTGCCCCCCTTCAGATCCTCTGAGCATGGACACAGCCATATAGATGGATAGGTGCTTCACCATATTAGCAGGTTTACTAGGTGTTATCACATATAAACTTAAAGTGTGTGCACATCCACACATACACATCTACACACAAATATATAACAGACAAAGTACCTATACAGTGGGTGGCACGGGAGGCATGCAACGAATGGCATTTAGGATGCTGAGATACGATTCTTTCCTTCCATCAGGTATCACTGGAGATTCTACCTCCTGGCTTTGATTATAATCATTCACTTCAGAACTCTGAGGGTTGAAAGTCCATCAAATAGGTGATAAGCGACAAACCTGAGGCAGAGATTGTTATTCAGCTGATAAAAAGCCACTATCAACAGAAAGATTACAGCCTCTGGATCAGTTATTGCTACTTTTGGAAATGTTAAAATCTGAAAAGATCCCAGTGATATCTAACGGCAATTTCTTCTTGAATCGATTTAAAATAAAAATGGAGGTTTTATTAATTAAGCTGCAGGCCCTGCCCAGTAGTTCACATAGGTTATATTTCTGTTTAAGTGCAGTACTGACAAGAAAAACAACCATGTGCTTTCCTCAAACAGGATTTCCTTTGGGTGTTCACCCACTAAAGGAAACTGTACCTCGTGTTTTGTGTCTCTTTTAATCGAAACCTTAAAATCCCTATAGGAAACTACAACAGAACACTGTCAATATCAAGTCATAACGCTGCTTATTAAATATTACCTGTTATTTATATACAGATGGAGACATGCCAAAGTTAATCTATGTTCAGGAAAGATCAACTAGTAAATGAAATAAATGTGCAGGAACTAAAAAGGGAACAACATTAAACCTTAAGGCAGCATTGGTTGAGTCTTCTCTGGTAAAGGAAGTATTATATATTTCAATGACCAGTGAATGATTTTTTAAAACAATTAAAATAAATACTAAAATAATGTTTTGAAAAAGAAATAGGGCTGATTTTAGGACTCCTACAAAATGAATGTATACTAGACTTTCAACTGTGGACTGGAAAACATACACAGGAACAAAATGGTATGAAGTTGTAGCAGTCTTTCCTCAAATACAAAATAAAGATTCCCTAGAAATTATCATTATTATTAATCAGTCCTCTTTGGGCTCCTTTTTCACTTATTCAGAGCAGTTATTATAACATTCTGTTAATGTTTGAATGACAAGTGGTCAGGTTTAATCTCACCTGAGTGAAATGATTTCAAACTGCACTGATAACCTATCATCATGGTCTGATTTTTCAACTCTGTGCTTGTTGCTGGGTTTGCTTACCTGGTAGGTTGCCTACATCCTCGTGTCCCAAGCATTGGTGCCAACCTAAAATGATGAGATCTCTTGTGGCTGAAAGAGTCATACTTTGACAAAAATATTTCAAAACTCTATAATAAACATGTTTTGGAATTTGTTTTCTTTGCAGCTTGTTCTGTTGGATTCTCCTGGTTACGCCTGAAAATTACTCTCAGTTGTTTTACAGTCCAGGGCTATATGCTGGAACAACTGTATGACACAAGGAACAGATGAAAAAAAAAAACGTCGAAAAAATGTTCAAACGAAAATAGCTTTCACGTGACGCTGAGAAAGAAAACGTAGGCACTTCTGCTTCAGGAGGTTTTTCACGTTTTGATCGCAGACCGCTTTTCCAAGACACTTTCTCTACTACTAGAAATTCCCTCGTGGTACAAACCACCCAGTTCATTGGAAACCTTGTTCTCACAAACACCGTTTGGTGCATTAATCTTTTCTCATAAAACTGTCTCCACTGATGCAAAGGTCAAGTCCTCCCAGGGCTGAGAGCAGTCCCCACTTTCCTACCAGCATGACTGAGCGTAGCTCCACGACCTTCCATCAACCAAGGCTGCTTGCTCTGCAGGACCAAGTTATCCATCAACAAAACATAAGGAGGAGTGCCAGGTGCCATTTTTCTCCTGGAAATAGTTAACATGTCTGCCTCTCCCTTCCTAGTTCCTCACTGTGAGTGTAATTCCACAACGTGTTTATAACATTCTAAAGCTACTAGGCTACTGGGATTTTTTTTTTAATGACTACTTAAACGGTTTTCTTCCCCACTCCCTTTTATTTTTTTTGAGAAAATCTGTGCTAAAAAGGCACTAGATAAAATGAACTTCCTCACTCTTGTGTATGTAGTAATTTATACAGTGCATTAGACTCTATAATTTAACAAAGGTGACACACATCTGGATAAAACATCCTAAATATTCATCTACTTTCAGTTAAAAAAACAAACGCTAAGTCAAAGAAATAGGAAGTCCCACTGACAGGGACCAGCCTGACCATGAAATCACGATCATCCCTGCCACCTCAGAACTCTGGTCTTGGCTGCGGGGGGAGCGCCCGCCTGCCAGGGTGTGTTGGGTGGTGGCTGGGACCCAGGGGAGACTCACTGGCAGCAGCTGTGGGAGCCAAGCCTCCTGGAGACCTGAGTAAATGAGACGAAGGTGAAGTTCTCACAGTTTTCCAGCTTGACCTTCTTGGCTAAGTTCGGGACAATTCCCCGAAGAGACCTCAGTCCCATCCTCTGTTCCTCGTACCACACGCTGCCCATGTCTGTGGCCTCCTTCCTGGCGGTAAGGTAGAAAGGGGACTTGGCCTCCATCTGGGTGGGTGGTCGGTGGATGTACATGTACTTGTAGAGGAGGCAGTAAGGGCACTGTTTGTGTCCCCTGGAATGCTCGTGGTAGATCTTCCCGTGGCACACTCGAGTGGAGCCACTCCGACTCTCCCGCTTGACACTGTCTGTCCGGGCAAAATAGGGCTGGTTCTGTGGGTCTTTGAGCAGCTCGATGTCACCGTACATCAGATCAGCGTGCTCCTGCAGCGTCCGCATATTCAGGTATTGGCTGTTGTACTTGACCACGGTGGACAGAAGGGTGATGGGGCTGTCATCCCCCAGACACCCTGCCTGCCACATCTCCTCCTCATCAGAGAGGGAGAAGTAGACGATGTTGCGAGAACGGGCACCTGACATCCCTGCCTTACTCAGCACCCACAGCTTCTCCTTGAGCTTCTTGGTGGAGGAGCTGAAGGTGCTGCTGGTGATGGAGAAGCCCACGCCCGCATTCTTCAGGATGCGGTCCAGGCCTCGGCGGATGGCGTGCAGCGACGTGGCCAGGAAGTCTGAGCCGTCGCTCTTCTTAACGGTGACATAAAAGTTCTCGAGCAGCTCGTTCAGCTTCACTGCAGGGATCTCAAATGAGACAAACACTGAGGTTACACATTTGCGGACACCCAAGTAGCCAGACCCCTCCTTCCTTCTCCTGATCCTCACTAGGGGCTGTATTTTGGATAGCCCTCTAGAGGGCTGCCTTCTTAGCATGATATAGTGGAAAAAACAGTGAATTTCACGCTGGAAGATCTAGGTTCCACACTGGGCTCCACTTAGTCCCTTTAAACCTCAGTGTTCTAAGCAAACACGACGGGAGATAATAATCATACCTTCTCAAAGAATTATTGTAATGCTTAAATAAAGTAGTGGATGTGAAAGGGTTTGTAAATAGTAACACACATACACACAACATATATGTGTGTGTATATATATATATATATATATGTAATTATTTTTATTATTGGCCTTGTAACTTTCGCTGTTCCTCTCTGGAAAGCCCTTTCGTCTCTTTTCTAGCAAATCATTTCCTTCCCTCCCCTTCAATAAAATTCAGCCATCCTCTTTGAAGAATTCCTGAACTAAACTTATCGAACTCTGAATCATTCCGACATTGATTTCCCTGATCTCTGCATGTACTTGGTGCTGAAGGGAAAGACGATTCACATGTCCATTTTGCACAGCAAGTTAATGCCCCTTGATTCTTCACTTGAATTTATCTGAATAAGTCTGGAAATATTTCTGACTTAACCATCGATAGGGCTTCAATGTCAATATTTGTTCAAAAGATATGAAAGACTTAATGATTATACTGACAATTAGAGAGTACTCCTTACTTAGGCATGGCAGGAGGAGGAAGGTTGGTGGGTAAGAAAGCTTTACTTTCAAGAGAGAGCCATAAAGATAAAACCAGACCTTACTCATAGTCAGTTTAGGTTGAGTACACATTCTAGGACAAAAGATAGTCTCAATAAGAGATGTTTTAAAAGTAGAAACTGTACAGGTAACACTCATTCTTCTAATAGCCCTTGGGTCAAAGAGGAAAATAAAAACTGAATTATAGATTAAAAATGAGGCAAACTGAAAACATTACATATCAAAATGTATGAGGTGTTGCCAAATATACTCCAATAACACCACAGTCTTAAATGCCTTTGTTAGAAACTTTATTAAAAATAAGTGAACGCTATTCAACACAAAAGACTAGAAAAAGTAAATCAAATTCAAAAATAGAGTGAATCAATAAAAATAAAACAAATTAATGAGCTAGAAAAGATATTAATTGGTATAGATAAAAAATGAAAGTATGGAATCTTTGAAAAGACTTATAAAGTTGACAAACTTCTAGCAAATATGGCAGAAAGAAAGAGAGAGAAAGAAGAGGAAAGGAAATATACATATAAACAATATTAGGAATGAGAAAGACCATAACTACAGAAAATGAATAAAGAATATGAAAGAATATCATAAACTTTATGCATATTAATTTGAAAATATAAATAACCTGAACAATTTTCTAGCAAAATATAAATTACCAAAGTTGGTTCAATAAGAGGTAAGAGATCTCAAGAGCCCCAAACAAGAGAAGAGAATGAAATGACTGTCAAAGATGTATGTCACTCATAAAGAGATGGCGTTATGGAGTTGATTCAGCTTTTCTTTTGTATGTAAACAGTTTTGGTGCACAGGAAAAATAAGCGTTCTTCATTTTTTTTCTAATCCAAATATGATAGATATTATACCAAAGACGCAAGAGGGAGGAGATATGGGGATATATGTATATGTGTAACTGATTCACTTTGTTATAAAGCAGAAACTAACACACCATCACAAAGCAATTATATTCCAATAAAGATGTTAAAAAAAAGTATATGAATATAAATGTAAACTCCCCTAAGTAAAGTACTAGTGATTTCCATTTTGCCCAGCACCAATGTAAAACAAAATGTACACACGTTAGAACCAGGCAAGCAAAGGCATGGCTCTGATATGCACAAGTAGCAGTTAACATGGTACCAGCAAAATGAGGGCTGCCTATATTATCAAATTCAGGACTGCAGGAAAGCAATCTACATTGAGACCAGTAGGGATTATCAGAGTGTAAGGATGATTCGGTAGTAATAAATACTTCAATATAATTGACTTATTTATATATTAAGGAGAAATAATATGAAGTTGATAATTACTGAAAAATTATTTGAAAGAATATGCTATCCACTTCAAATTTTCAAAAGGCAAATTAAATTTAGACTGGAAGAAAAAATATCCTCTTACTATAACGAAGATTATTTTACAGACATGAACTATAAAACTTACACTCAAGATGAATCAAAACTACCATGAGGTATCACCTCACACCAGTCAGAATGGCCATCATCAAAAAATCTACAAACAATAAATGCTGGAGAGGGTGTGGAGAAAAGGGAACCCTCTTGCACTGTTGGTGGGAATGTAAATTGATACAGCCACTATGGAGAACAGTATGGAGGTTCCTTAAAAAACTACAAATAGAACTACCATATGACCCAGCAATCCCACTACTGGGCATATACCCTGAGAAAACCATAATTCAAAAAGAGTCATGTACCAAAATATTCATTGCAGCTCTATTTACAATAGCCAAGACATGGAAGCAACCTAAGTGTCCATCAACAGATGAATGGATAAAGAAGATGTGGCACATATATACAATGGAATATTACTCAGCCATAAAAAGAAACGAAATTGAGTTATTTGTAGTGAGGTGGATGGACCTAGAGTCTGTCATACAGAGTGAAGTAAGTCAGAAAGAGAAAAACAAATACCATATGCTAACACATATATATGGAATCTAAAAAAAAAAAATGGTTCTGAAGAACCTAGGGGCAGGATGGGAATAAAGATGCAGATGTAGAGAATGGACTTGAGGACATGGGGAAGGGGAAGGGTAAGCTGGGACAAAGTGAGAGAGTGGCATGGACATATATACACTACCAAATATAAAATAGATAGCTAGTGGGAAGCAGCCGCATAGCACAGGGAGATCAGCTTGGTGCTTTGTGTCCACCTAGAATGGTGGGATAGGGAGGGTGGGAGGGAAACACAAGAGGGAGGAGATATAGGGATATATGTATATGTATAGCTGATTCACTTTGTTATAAAGCAGAAACTAACACACCATTGTAAAGCAATTATACTCCAATAAAGATGTTAAAAAAATTACACCAAGATGAAAACATTAGAATCTTTTTCATGAAGTCAGGAATAGGATGAGAATGATGAATATCATTGCTATTATACAACAATGCTCTGAAGATTCTGGCCAACCAAGTAAGACAAGAAAAAGAAATTACACACACACACACACGTATGTATGTATATATGCATATAGGAAAGGAAAAAGACAAAACATAATTGTTTTCTGATAATCTAATTGTTGGTCCAGGAAACTCCAAGAGATTCAGTCGAAAAGCCATCAGAACTAATAGGGTAGCTGCATACAAAATATAAAAAGCAATAGTTTTCTTACATACCAGTAAAAACCAGTTAAAATAACTTCCCAATAACCATGACACCCAAAACTCATCTGGTTTCAGATTTTTACGCTGTCACTTGCAACCCCCTACTTGCAGGTGTTAACTTCTCTTTGTATTAGCTGGGACTTGTGGGGTTGCAAGAGAGAGACCAAACTTGAAAAAGCCTTGGCAAAGAGGGATATCAGAAATAGTGGATTTCGAGGTCATCAGGGCTCCACCTCTCACCTCTGCTTCTCTCTACAGAGCTGCTTTCTTTATGTAGCCGCTTAGCACTCCCCAAGGGTTATATCTTACAGCTTCAGGTACTGGCAAGCGTCCAACTCTCATTTTCAGTAGAAAAAAAGTCTGAAGGAAGGATTCTGATTGGCCCACTCCTGATCCAAACAACCGACCAAAAGGTGGGCCACTGTACTAACATAATGGCTTCTGCAGTATAACCATGGGGATTGTAGGAGAAGAATGGTTCCTTAAATAAGGGGTGCTGAGCAGAAAATCGTACTACCTTAGTGTTTAAAAACAAAACAAAACAAAACAAAACAAAACAACTAGGATCTGATAGCTTCCTTTTGCCCTTCAGATAAATTCCAAACTGTTTACCTTGTATGCAGGCCTTTACAATCTGCCTCCACCCTATGGTAGATTGTTTGCAAAGACAGCCACAACCATCTCTCCCCTCCCTGTTCTTACACCCCTTTGCAATGTGACTCTGCTGCTCCTCCCATCAGGAAGTAGAATCTATTTTCCCACCCTTGGAATCCCGGCTGGCCATGAATCAATTTGGCCAATAGAATGTGGTAGAAATAACAATGTGTGAATTCCAAACCTAGGCTTCAAGGGGTTCTGCTTTCATCTTACAGGTTCTTACAGGTTTGCCTCCATTGTCGTAGTACCTGATGTTGCCATGTAAGGAAGCCCAGTTAGACCTCAGGAACGTGTGACTCAGAGACAAGCTGCCTCCCATCTAATATACAGATGACTGTACCCACATGAGTATCCCAAGTAAGACCAGTAGAAGAAGAACCACTTCTAGCTGAGAAAACCCCATGTCATCATGAGCAAATAAAATGAATGTTCTGTTAAGCCACTAAGTTTTGGGGTGGTTTGTTATGCAGCAACAGATAACTGATACACACCCTATTTCTCTAGCTTAATCTTTTGTTCTCTTCATACTCTGTTTTCCAGCTTCACTGAACTTTGTGACATTCGTAGAAACCACAGGGCTCTTTCATGCTTCCAAGTCTTTGCATATACTCTTTCCTCTGCCTAGAATGTTTTTTCTTCTAACCTTCTCTATTTGGAAAACCTCTATTCCTTGTTTCAGATCTAGCTCAAATTCTGCTGTCTATATAAAAGGCTTCTCCAGCTTCCCTAAGCAAAGTTACTCTCTCACCTGGGATCCCAAGGCACTTAATTTAAATTTTATTATGACCCTCTCCATATTGCACAGCCTTTTATCTATTTATATGTCTGTCTCTCAAAGTGGACTGAAAGCTTCCTGAATGCAAGAATGACATCTCATACATGACTGGTTCTTCATGCTGAAGACCCTACCAGAAGGCCTGAAATGTATCATAGATACCCAATGAACTGATAAACATGGGTTAAAGCAATGAATTAACCCTGGAGTCAGGAGAACCAAGCTGACTTAGGGTGCAGAACCCTAAGAATCAAGGAGAACCCTTGATTATACCACAAGTTTCAAAGAAAAATCACAGCAAAAGCAATTCCTGAAGAAACGTCAAGTCACAAAATGTATATTCTTTATACACAAGAAACTGTTCATTCTGGCCCATGTTGCCTGCCTCCTTAGTTTTCTCAGACTGAGTTTTGGTTGATAATTATTCCTCGAGGTCTTAAATTGTTATGAAGACATTGCAGGAAAGTATTTTCCTTCATGAGCCACTCTGAACATCAAATTCACCATGGATTAAAATTTGGGCTTTTTTTTTTTTTTTTTTAATTGGCTGCACCGGGTCTTAGTTGTAGCACACAGGATATTTAGTTGCAGCATGCATGTGGGATCTAGTTCCCTGACCAGGGATCGAAGCTGGGCCCCCTGCATTGGGAGCACAGAGTCTTAACCGCTGGACCACCAGGGAAGTCCCCAAACTGGGCTTTCTTGATATGAAAATGACCAAAGAGAATTAAGAGGTTGTCATGGGGCAGATGACTCCAGGTGGGAAAGAGCAGTATAAGAAGACTGACTTGCTTGGCAAATCCCAAAGTTCTGGAACTATGTAGTAATCCTTGGAAATTGAAAGGATTAGACAAGTAAAACCAAGAGTTACTTTGGGGAATGCCTCAAACTCCCCTTTGTGATAATCTTGACTAGGGGATGAAGAAAGTGGAGAAAATGCTTGTGAACTACAAGTACTCTAATAGGAAAAAAAAATGAATCTTGACGTAACCATCGCTGACAACAAAAACGACTTCATTTTTGCAGTTACTAAATTTCACTTTATTGAGAAAGACAGGTATTGAACTTCAAGATGCTGTATTTTCTGAGTGAGGCTAAGGAATATGTAAATCAATGAGACAGCAACTTTGAGGGAGATGTATCAGTGAGGATTAGGTCACACTTATGAAGAAAAAAATACCATGTGGAACACACATAGTAGATCACAGAGTGATGAGAGTGTGAGACTGGCAGGGTACACTCTGCTAATTTAGATGACATTTTGAAGTCTGATTTGACTCTTTGCTTTCCTCCTTGAAAAAATAACTAAATTTGAGGTTTACCAGCTGCCAAATAATGATAAACAGCTGTAACCTAGCTTGTTTGCTGCTAGCTATATCTATCTTTAAAGACACACTTAGACTAAAGATACCTTGCACTGAGACCAAAAAATGAGATTAAGACTATGGTCCTTGATGCCACAATTCCTTCTTTTAACAAAAATACTGGCTAATGCTCTAAGAGACTGGCCTCTTTCTTAAGAATTTAATCATTAAAAATATTTAAGTGGCCCATGTGAGACAGAGGATTGAAATATATCTTCTTCCTCATCCATTATTCCTCCAAACAACACAGGTGAAACTAGAAGTGATGATAAGGCACACCCAACTGGACAATCAAGACATTTCCACCACCTGAGATGTATATGTTACCTATGCCATGAAGGTTATGGGGAAATGGGGCTCTTTTCATGGATTCCTGCAAGGAAATGTAAAGTTTCCCAGTAACGGACAACTGTCTTCATAGTGACTTCACAAAGTCTGGAAGACAAGATCCTCTGACCTTGAAAAGGTTAAGGTTAGGGACTGAAGACATGGTGATGAGGGTCTATGAGAATAGATGAATTTTAAAATTATTATTAATAAAGGTGAAATTGTGACATTTTAATAGATTTATTTGCTTTTTTATTGTGGTAAAATATACATAATATAAAATTTACCATCTTAACCGTTTATAAGTGTACCACCCAGTGTCATTAAGTACATTCACAATGTCGTGCAACCATCATCACTACTCATTTCCAGAACTTTTTCATCATTCCAAACAGAAACTGTACTCAGTATACAATAGCTACATTTCTTCCCCCTGCCAGCCCCTGGTAACCTCTATTATACGTTCTGTCTCTAAGAACTTGCCTATTCTAGGTACCTTACATAAATGGAATCACACATATTTGCTCTTTTGTGTCTGACTTATTTTACTTAGTATAACACTTTCAAGGTTCAGCCATACTGTAAGTGTGTATCAGTACTTCTTTTCTTTTCATTGACAAATAATATTCCATTGTATGGATATACCACATTTTGTTTATCCATTCATCTGCTGATGGACATTTGGGTTGTTTGTACATTTTGGCTATGGTGAATAATGCTACAACAAATATTTGTGTACAGGTTTTTGTATAGATATATGTCTTAAATTTTCTTGAGTATATGCCTATGAATGGAATTGCTGGGTGAGAGTAACCCTATGTTTAACTTTTGGGGAACTGCCAGACTTTCCAAAGCAGTTGCATCATTTTGCATTCCCACCAGAAATGTATGAGGGTTCCAATTTCTCCACATCCTCATCAACGCTTGTTATTATCTGTTTTTCTTTTTTTTAATCCTAGTCTTCCTACTGAATGTGAAGTAGAATCTCATGTGATTTTGTCTTGCATTTCCCTGCGGTCTAATGAGCATCTTTTCACGTGTTTATTTTCGTCATAATAATGGCTTAATGTCCTTGTCTGCTAATTCTAAAATCTGTGTCAGTTCTGGGTTGGTTTTGATTGATTCATTCTTTAAGTGATACGTTGATATTTTCTTGCTCCTTTGCATGTCTGAAAATTTTTGTTTAGTTGCCAGAGATTGTGACTTTTATTTCTTGGGTTCTGGATATTCTTATATTCCTATAAATATTCTTAAGGTTTGTTCTGGGACATAGTTAAGTTACTTGAAAACTGTTTGACCCTTCTGGGTCTTGCTTTTTCTTAATTAAAAAAATATTGAGATATAATTACCATATGACACTATATCAATTTCAGGTGTATAACATAATATTTTGATATTTGTATATATTGCAAAATGATTACCACAATAAATCTAGTCAACACCCATCACCACACATAGTTAAAATTTTTTTTCTTGTAACGAGAGCTTTTAAGATCTACTCTCTTAGCAACTTTCAGATACACAGTGCTGTGTTATCAACTACACCCATCATGCTGCACATTACACCCCCAGGCCTTCTGACCACCTTCACCCATTTCAACACTGCTCATTCCCAGCCTCTAGTGACCACCAATCTGTTCTTTGTAGCTAGGAGGATTTTTGTTCTCTGTTTTTAGATTCCACATATTAATGAGATCATATGGTAACTGTCTTTCTCTGTCTGACTTATTTCATTTAGTATAATGCCCTCAAGGTCCATCCATGTTGTTGCAAATAGCAAGATTTTCTTCCTTTTTATGGCTGAATAATATTCCATTGTATCTATACACCACATATTCTTTATCCATTCATCCATCTATGGATACTTAGGTTGCTTCTATGTCTTGGCTATTGTAAATAATGCTGCAATGAACACAGGGGTGTATATATCCTTTTGAGTTAGTGTTTTCGTTTCCTTTAGATAAAGGATCGCATGATAGTTCTATTTTTAATTTTTTGAGGAACCTCCATACTCTTTTTCTATAGTGGCTGCACCACTTTACATTTGCACCAGTAGTGCACAACAGTTCCCTTTTCTCCACATCCTTACCAACACTAGTTAACTCTTGTCTTTTGATAACAGTCATCCTAAGAGATGTGAGGTGATAGCTCCCCGAGGTTTTGATTTGCATTTCCCTGATGATTAGGTAGGGTTAGAGCAAAGCTCAGTCTGTGGCTAATTATTCTCCACATTTGATGCAAGACCTTTCTAAAGTCTCTACCCCACGAATCCTGAGGTTTTTCCAGTCTGACTGGTGGGAAGAGGTACTGTTTCCAGTTCTGTGTGAGCTCCAGGTACTATTACCTCTGATTCTTTCAGGCGTCTTTTTTTTTTTTTTTTTTTTCCCCCCCCGCCCC
>NW_020174549.1:231956-302967 GCF_003031525.2 Neophocaena asiaeorientalis asiaeorientalis
TTTTTTTTTTTTTTTTTTGGCCAGCCTCGGGCAGTTTCCTCACATGCAGATGTTGATCAGTACTCAGCTGAATATTTGAGACAGAATAGCTTCAGTTCTCTCACGTTCTCTTTCTGTGTAGCTCTCTACTTTCGAATATTCTGTTATGACAATTCTAGCCACCTGGGTCTCTCTGGACTCAGTTCCATTTCCTCAACTCAGCAAATCTGCTGGGCTCTTCCTGCATGCTCCCTCCCTGCACCACAGCCCTGTAGACTGTTTCAAGGCAGCAAGCTGGGGCACATGTAAGACTCACCTTGTTTCCCATCTCTCAGAGATCACTGCCCTTCTTTGTGTATTATATAATACCTTGCAAAACATTAGTTATATCATTTGTCTGTTTTTTGGTTGTTTCTGGCAGGAGAGTAAATCTCCTCCAAATTGGCTGGAAGTGAAAGACTTAACTGATTTTTCTCCTGGGCATGGGTTATATGTTCCCACTTCTTCCTATGTATAGTAACTGTTGATTGTACGCTAGAAATTGTGAATTTTACATTATTAAATTCTGGATTTGTCTTATCTTTTCAATGAATGCTATAACTTCTTTCTAGTTGTTCTCATGTCCTCAGCCGCCCTGACCTCTGATTTCTGTCTCCGCTCAACTCAGCAAGATTGCCAGGCTCAGTTTGGGTTCCCCTCCCTTTAATGCAGTTTAAAAATTGTCTCCAGGCAGAAAGCCTGAGAGGTGGTCAAGCAGCCATCTTAGGGATCAAGTCCTGTGCTGCCTGTTCTGTAGGAAGAGTTATTTCATTATATATTATGCCCAGTTTTCTAGTTGTTACAGCAGGAGAGCAATTCTGGACCCTTCTATTCCCTTATGGCCACAAGTGGAAATTTCAATTTATTTTCTAATCTGCTGGATCATTTTGATTAGTATGTTGTTGCTTTTTCATTTTTATAATTCTTTTCATTCTTTCAACAAACATTTCATACATCCTTAACCTATAATCTACTATCTAAAGTCCCTGGTGTCTAAATCTGTTCTTTGTTGTTTCTATTCATTCTCATTCATGGTGATTTATTTCCTTAAGTGGATAGTGATTTTTTTTTTTTTTAATGAGCACACATTTAGTTGGTCTTAATCTGTGAAAAATCTGAGCACCTATATTTTGGATGTTTCCCTTCAAAGATTATTAGCATATGACCCTGCAAGGAGCCAGGGTACTGACCAAGAACTTCTTTAGACACCTTCAGGGTCTGCTCCTCAATCAAGGATTCATCAGTTTAGCTCCCTGCCTCTTCCCTTCTTAATGATGTTATCAACATAAGCCCTTAGGAAGAGCCCTGCCTTTCAAACGTGCTTACTGCTCACACTGCTCCTGTTTTGATCCTGTGGATGGCCCCCTTTCTTTCTGCAAGTACAGCAGAAAGGCCCCTCACAGTATCTAGGGCACCATGCTGCCAGAAGTAGAAACCTGGATTTCCTATTTCATCTCTTGTTGGTGCCCTAAACACATCACCCAAACCTGGAGATGTCACCTGCCCTTGCGCTTCAGTTATGACTTCTATTTGTAATATCTTTGAATCTATACTACCAGCTTTAACATTTCCCCCATGTTTTAAGTCCCACCTTCCCAAATGCTTATTTGACATATCCATCTGGTAGACATCTCTATTATCTAAACTCAACATATCCAAATCAAAATACATCTTTCTGTTCTGACTCTACATGTCCAAGAATTTTCCCTTCTATTCACAACCCTCAAACATTTCAAGTTGGAAGAGATTCTAAGGGTTCATTTTACAACTGGGGAAATTGAGGACCAAGAATACTAAATACATTTTTGCTCATCACCTCCAATTAATTGCTCTATAATATTATGTTTCTTATGTTCCTTCCTGTTCAAAAAAATTCAGTGTTTCCCTTTCACCTAACCCTTAAGACATTTGCAGATCTTATGGTCAGAGTGTTTTTATTATAACAGTCCCTTCTCTGCTGCCCCCCCCCCCAATAATCCTTCAAATAAAATCTCTCCTTACAAACAAACACAAAAACAAAACAAAACTCCAATGGTTTCCCAACATTCACAAGATTTCAGCTTGCCATTTAAGGGTTGTCAAAATCCAGTTCTATAGCCCACTACTCCCATATATGAAACCTCTGCTGCAGGCAAGTGGGTCTATCCCTCTAATCTTTACTCTTCCTTATGTGACTCAGCCTAGAAGACCGTTGTCTTCAATTCTGTTGAAACCCTACCTCTCCCTCAAAATACAGTTTAAATATCAATTCCTTTGCTAGTCTCAACAAACTGAAATTAATTTCTCTATCTGAACAGTTTTGGCATTTCTGATCTATAAATTCCAAGAACACGTATTAAATTCTGTTTTGTACTGTGGATATTTTTCTTTCTATTTTATGGTCTTTCAAAGTTTCCTCAGGCAGAAAGTACCTGTTCCGTGTTCCCCACAATACTTAGCACAGTGCCTGGCACATGGAAGCTCAGTCAAGTTGACCAAAAGGAGAAGTAAACTTAAGGGTTTCTTACCTTGGTGATGTCTGTGTGATCTTTGAGCCCATTGGTCATACACCAATATCGCCACACATTCAGGGCATACCGTGTTGCTTTGGTCGTATTTGGGCTTACTGCACTGGTACACAGATCATTCAAGTCATCATTCATATTAAATACAGGAAATTTGTTGAGCTTAGTAGAATAGGCTAGAAACAAAAACAATAAAAGGCATTAAAATAATTTGCCATTCCCTCCTTCACAGAATTGTATCTTTGGATCATGTTAAACAGGAGAAAACTCCTAAGAGATATAACATGTTAAAAAATGAAATTTCTATCAAGTATACATAAATTAGAATAAATACAGTAGGGAACAATGTTTATAGCATGAAATCGATGTAGTAACCATGCATTTAATCCCAACAATTTTGCCATATGTATTAACTGATATACTAATGCAGGCATTACAATAATAGAAGGGAAAAAATGAATGCAGAAAAACAAAGAATGTTCTATCTAAAATTTTCACTGTAAAAAAATAGCATTTATGTTAACAACAATGACAAAAGGATAGAAAGAAAGGAAGACAAGTTATACATCCTTTCTCTTTTCCTTAGCACATGAAGAGCTGTTAATTCTCTGCAACATATAGTCTCAAATATCTTATTTGTCATCCTGGACAGTGCTGAATTAAATGGTATTAGCATATTTCTTTATTTCTTTTCACAAATTGATAAAGAGAGAGAGATTTCAACCCTGACTCCACAACCCATCAGCTAGCTTAGAGTCAGAATGGAAGGTCAAGTAGAATATTAGGGAAAGAGGGGGATGCTCCAGAGAGGCTCACATTGTCTCAGAGGAGAGCAAACAGATTTTAAATTGCAATTGTTGCTGCAGCCTGTGGATCAAAAACCACATTCACAGAAAGATAGACAAGATGAAAAGGCAGAGGGCTATGTACCAGATGAAGGAACAAGATAAAACCCCAGAAAAACAACTAAATGAAGTGGAGATAGGCAACCTTCCAGAAAAAGAATTCAGAATAATGATAGTGAAGATGACCCAGGACCTTGGAAAAAGAATGGAGGCAAAGATGGAGAAGATGCAAGAAATGTTTAACAAAGACCTAGAAGGATTAAAGAACAAACAAACAGAGATGAACAATACAATAACTGAAATGAAAACTACACTAGAAGGAACTTGAATTACCATATGATCCAGCAATCCCATTACGGGGCATATACCCAGAGAAAACCATAATTCAAAAAGACACATGCACCCTAATATTCATTGCAGCACTATTTACAATAGCCAGGTCATGGAAGCAACCTAAATGCCCATCGACAGACGAATGGATAAAGAAGATGTGGTACATATATACAATGGAATATTACTCAGCGATAAAAAGGAACGAAACTGGGTCATTTGTAGAGATGTGGATGGATCTAGAGACTGTCATACAGAGTGAAGTAAGTCAGAAAGAGAAAAACAAATATTGTATGTTAACATACATATATGTGGATATATGCGCATATATGTGGAACCTAGAAAAATGGTACAGATGAACTGGTTTGCAGGGCAGAAATTGAGACACAGATGTAGAGAACAAACGTGTGGACATCAAAGTGGGAAAGCGGTGCAGGGTGTGGGGTGTGTGTGATGAATTGGGAGATTGGGATTGACATGTATACACTGATGTGTATAAAATTGATGACTAATAAGGACCTGCTGTATAAAAAAATAGATAAAATAAAATTCAAAAATTAAAAAAAAAAGGGTCTCTCCCTCCTAGAAGCAGGGTTCATGCCATGCTCCCTTGCAACCCTCCCTCCTCCGCCCTCCACCTCCTTAGTATTGATGAGGTCTGGGCTACAAAAAGAAAAAAGAAATGCAATTGTCAAATTACTTCAGATGAAGACTGGTGTTCCTCAATGTGTCCACTTTAAATACTAGTCGTCAGAGTAAATCCACAACTATTAGCTGGCCATGCTTCATACTCTGTAATCCACTAACACTGGGCTTAAACTGTTGAAATTGTTGTCTTTGGATAGGAAAAAAAAAAATCAAGGTAAACCATCTCACAAGTGCCAACTTGTACTTTATCTAATGGTTCTGACCCTCTCTGGAATGTTTCTGTATTCAAACCAGGCACAGAAAGGCTGAGAAATAGCAAAATGAGTTAAGGCATTACCAAGGTGATATACAAAGTGGTTTCATCTAACTCAACTCGTCTTTCTCTGCTCCCACTCAGGAACTCCAAACCACCAGCCTCTTGTTGTTCTCTAGCCTCTGCCTGTGCCCAGGACACCCACATCACACCTTCCCTACACTTAGCCTGAGAAATCCCTCCATGGTCTTTGTACCAATCAAACAGTATCTTTTTTCAATTCCAATTCCAATTGCAAACTCACATCTATGTGATCTTTCCCCATACAAACCCAACTCCCTTATTCTCTCCTTCAGTATGAGCCCCAGATTTGCTTTATTATTCCTTGGAACTAATAATCTAATTGTGCCCAGAAGATCTCTTCAACTGGTTTATATGCTCCTTAAGACTGTGTCTTCACCCTTTAAGTCTGCTTTGAACTGCTGAACACACAATCTGCTTTAATAAATGCTTATAGCAAGAGAGCAGTAAACAGTGCTAGAAATGCTTTCCAAAGCAACTGAGTCATGCAGGCATATTGCTCTTACCACCCTCCTAAGCTGACATAACTCACATTATTGCTGGGACTTGCTTGATATTAATGAAAGGATTCTAGTATAAAATTTACTATCATTGCCTCTAGCCCTAACTGAATGCTTACTATATGCCAAGAGTTATGTACATTATCTGTAGTGTCTAAGCAACTTTATACCTCTTTTACAGGTAAGGAAACTGAACCTCACACATTTAGTAACTTCATACATCACTCATCCAATATTTACTGAGGTACTCTCTCTGTACCAGGCACTGTGCTGTCCCAAGTCATGGAGTTGGCAAGTAATAAAGCCACAGTTTGCCCCTGGGTCCTGCTGACTCTATGCCCTGGTCACTACAGCAAAGGAGTCAGGTACTATAGGGATAAAATGCTTAGTAAGGAATACAGTTTAGATATTAGCCACTTGTGCTTCTGAAAAATGTCCTTGCCTCCCAAATTTACTCAGATTAACCTTCATAAGTCTGATTTAGTTAAACAACCACTATAGCTTTTAAAAACAACAACAACAAAATGATTTATTTGCAACACAGCCTAGTCCCCATCATTTTATTTTTTTGGCTGCTGCGGGGCTTGTGGCATCTTAGTTCCCTGAGCAGGGATGGAACCTGGGCCCTCGGCAGGGAAAGCAGGAATCCTAACCACTGAACCACCAGGGAATTCCCCCCATTACTTTAATATGCAGAGGAGTAGAAAAGAGTCACACTGCAAGATAGGATGACTAAGTTTAATTATTACATTAAATAATTAAACGACCTTAACTAATATATTTTTTTTATCACAGGACAGAGACGGTACACTGAAAATGGAAACCAATGTCCTAGTATATAGAGAAACAGGGAAAGAATGCTTGTACAGTTACATAATGGGAAAGAAATTTGTGAAAATGAAATGACATATACGATTCCTTCGTGATTGTATTTAAGGATTATGTTTATTTAACCGCTTTTTAAAAATTTTGAGTAAAAGTTCTAGTGTTACAGTGCTGAGGACATTTTTAGGAGAGTATATTGATGGAGAAACAAACAAAAGTAAGAACTTATAACTGAATACAGGGAAAAGAAGGGACTACTAAAGAAGGATTTGAATTTTTTTCCTCACTAGAAAACAGGCAAACTCTGAGCTGAAAGTTAGGAAGAGCAGGCCGTGGGAGTGGGAGGGGACTATGGGATCATGGCAGTGTAACCTAAGGACAGCCAGATCTGAATGATTATCCTGCTTTCTATATGTAGCTGCCACTTACATCATTTACAGGACAGTGTGTAAAGTGAGGGAATCTGCTGTGGAAGGCTACCCTCAAGGTCAGAGAGAAAAGGGGCATTGCCTCAGGTAACTCTGGGCAGCCCCATTGGACAGAGAGGGAAAAAAGGAAAGCAGCTACAAAAAGCAAGAAATCCCCAAATGTACACCATCTCTCAGGTAGCACCTTCCCTGTGTCTAATCTGAGAGAGTTCCTGTTTTCCGTTCATATACCCTGCAGGGAAGCATATTCATGGGCTCTTCTTTGTCCACTCATTACAGCTAGGTGAAGTCTACCTGCAGAACCCTGTGCTTAACTATTACCTGCAAAAGTGAGCACTGCCCAGGTTCAAACAGGAACCTTGAATAATGTCTAAGGAAATCCCTATAAGCTATCAATAATGATAAATCTAGACTTTCATTTTAAAATGTGAACATACAAACAAGCATCACTTGGCAACTGGGGTAAACTAAAAGCATGGAAGTTACCACATTACACAAGCAGAGCAACTAATTTCACAGCCCCTATCCTCCCCCTGAAAACAGACTTAATTCAGAAAACCAAAGAAAAAATTTAAAGGATAGATACATAGATTTGAGAGGATAATGCATCCTTAAAACAAGAACAGCTTTCATTGTAGAACAAGAAAGATCCTGGAAACTTTAAATGATTGAAAAAACATATTTTAAAAATTCTGAGAAGAGCTGAGTATGAGAATGAACACGGCTAAAGGACATATTAGTGATTAGGAAGGAATTTTCCCTGAAGGGCAGGCAAAGTAATAAAAAAACTGATAATTATGAGAGTGAAGTTAAGAAGCATGGAAGACAGACTATGGAGAAACAAAATCCATCTTATAAGAATTCAAGAGAAAAGGTTATAAGAGGATAGGATAAAATAGTCAAAGACATAATATATTAAAAGTTCTGTTAATCAAAGAAAGATTTTAATCTTTAGGGTGTTAAGGTTCATGAACTGTCAAACAGACACACTGAAAAGACACATATATAAACATAACTTGGTGAAATTTCCAAAATCTAAGAACCAAAAGAAAATTCTATAATCTTTCTGGTAGGGGGGAAAAAGCCATCAGCAGAATAATAAGAATTAAATTTTTCATCTGTGATACTAAAAAACAATGACTCAGTCTCCTCAGAGCTGTGAGGGAAAAGGACCATAAGTGAAGAATTCTAATACCTAGCTAAAGTATCATTCAAGGCAAAAGAAAGATATTTTCAGTCATGAAAGAAGTAGCATCCAAGCACCCTTTCTTAAAAAAAAAAGTTAGTCGTGGATATTTGCAAACAAAATGAAAAATGAATCAAAGAAAGGGAAAGATACTGGGTACAAGGTATAGTAAGAAGCAAAAAATTACTTCTAACACTGAGAAATGTAGCAAGTGAGCGCGACACAATTGTTAAGAAAAGACTGTGAAAAGAGATGGGGCATGATAGAACAAAATCTTGAACTAAAACTCCCCATAATTTCAATAAAATAAGGGAAAAGGGGAGAGGAAAGATAGAAAAAATATGATTAAGATCTCATCCTCTTTGGAAAGGATAAAAAGCAAAGAGGAAAAAAGAAGGGAGAGATTACCAATGTTAATTAATTTTTATATTAAAAATATGTGTTTAAATCTGTTAAAAACAAAACATGAAAGAAACAACTATTAGAATGGATATAGGATTTTCAAGTAAGAGTAAATAAAGGAGTATCAGCAGAAAAAGAGTTCAAAACAAAAATCCAACATCTGCAATCTATCAAGCAAAACTTGGGACAAGTTAACAAACAAAATAAAGAACCAAGAAAGCAAGCATGATGTAAAGAAGACATACATATGGCCAACAGGCACATGAAAAGACTCTCAGTAACACTAATCATCAGGGAAATGCAAATCAAAACCACGAGATATCACCTCACACCTGTCAGAATGGCTCTTATCAAAAAGACAAGAAATAACAAGTGTTGGTGAGGATGTGGAGAAAAGGGAACCATTGTGCACTGTTGGTGGGAATGAAAATTGGTGCAGCTACTGTGGAAAAGAATATGAAGTTTCCTCAAAAAATTAAAAATAGATCTGCAGTATGATCTAGCAATTCTACTGTTAGTAGAAATTCAATCTAGTCGAAGAAAACAAAAACACTTATTTGAAAAAATATATACAACCCTATGTTCATTGCAGCACTACTTACAATAACCAAGATATGGAAATAACCTAAGTG
Organism: Neophocaena asiaeorientalis asiaeorientalis; assembly: GCF_003031525.2. Lineage (NCBI taxonomy): Eukaryota > Metazoa > Chordata > Mammalia > Artiodactyla > Phocoenidae > Neophocaena > Neophocaena asiaeorientalis. Next base: position 240,609 of record NW_020174549.1, read on the forward strand.
TCCATTGATGGATGAATGGATAAAGAAGGTTTCTCTGTGTGTGTGTGTGTAATACTACTCAGCCATAAAAAAAAGGTAATGTTGCCATTTATGACAACATAGATGGACCTTGAGGGTATTATGCTAAGTGAAAAAAGCCTGTGAAAAACAAATACTGTATGATCTCACTTATATGTGGAACCTAAAAAGCAAAACAAACAAACAAGACAAAAACCAAAACCCAGACTCATAGATACACAGAACAGACTGGTGGTTGCCAGAGGGGAGGGAGGTAGGGGGGTTGTGAAATGGGTGAAGGGGATCAAGAAGTACAAACTTCTGAGGGATTTCCCTAGTGGCACAGCGGTTAAGAATCCGCCTGCCAATGCAGGGGACACGGGTTCGAGCCCTGGTCAGGGAAGATCCCACATGTTGCGGAGCAACTAAGCCCTTGCACTACCACTACTGGGCCTGTGCTCTAGAGCCCGTGAGCCACAACTACTGAGCCTGCGTGCCACAAGTATTGAAGCCTGTGTGCCTAGAGCCTGGGTTCTGCAACAAGAGAAGCCACCGCACTGAGAAGCCTGTGCACCGCAATGAAGAGTAGCCCCCGCTCGCCACAACTAGAGAAAGCCCATGTGCAGCAACGAAGACCTAACGCAGCCAAAAATACATAAATAAATGAATAAATTTATATAAAAAAAATAAAGTACAGCATGGGGAATATAGTCAATAATATTGTATTAACTTTGTATGATGACAGATGACTGTGGTGATCATTCTGCAATGTATACAAATGTTGAATTACCATCTTGTACACCTCAAGTTAATATAATATTGAATGTCAACTATACTTCAATTTAAAAAATGTTGTCAGTCTACATAAGAAACAAAACTCAGCTATATATGTTCTTTACACATAGGAATTAATAGGGTATAAAAGTTGAAAGCAAAAGGATAAAAAAATAAGGGTATACCACGTGAACAATAAAGAAAGGAACGCTGGTATAGCTATACAGTATCAGACAAAACAGACTTTAAGGCAAGAAGCATTCACTACCAGAAATAAAAAGAGATGTTTTAAAATTCAACAGAGAGATACAACAATCCTAAATTTGTATGGACTTAACAATACAGCCTCAAAATATAAAAAGCAAAACTTGAAAGAATTTAAAAAAGAAATAGGCAAAACTACAACTAAGGTTTTAATACATCATTTTACATACCTGACAGAACAAGCAGACAAAACATTGTACAGATATAGAAGATATGAATGATGCAAGCAACAAACTGGATGTAATTGATATACAAAGAACAACATAACAATGGCAGAATACACATTCTTTTCAAAGGTACATGATACTTTTTTTAAAAATTGAAATATAGTTGATGTATAATATTATGTTAGCTTCAAGTGTACTACATAGTGATTTGACAACTGCATACATTATAAAATGATCACAAAGTTATTACCACATTACTGACTATATTCTTTATGCTGTATATTACACCCCTGTGGCTTCTTTGTTTTATAACTGGGGTTTGTACCTCTTTACCTCCTTCACCTATTTCACTGCAGCCTCTATCCTCCTCCTCTCTGGAAACTACCCATTTGCTTTCTGTATCTATGAGTCTGTTTTTGTTTTTTGTTTGCTTGTTTGTTTTGTTTTTTAGATTCCACATGTGAGATCACACGGTATTTGTCCTTTTCTGACTTATTTCACTTAGCATAATACCCTCTAGATCCATCTATGTTGTAGCAAATGTCAAGATTTCACATAACCCTTTTACAAAAATAGAAATGCTAGGACATAAAGCTAGTCTCAACATTTCAAAAGATTAAGTCATTCAGAATACCAGTAGAATTTTTAAAAATCAGAGGGAATTAGGAAATACTTCAAAATGAATGATCATGACAATGTAATGTGTCAAAGTTGTGGGATGCGGTTATTACAGTGCCTACAGAGAAAATGATAGCATTAAAATTCAGAAGGAAGATTGCGTATCAACTATACCAGGAAATTATAAAAAGAGAAACAAATACAACCCCAAAAATAAAAAGAAGGAAGCAGTACACATAAGAACAGAAATCAATGAAAGAGGAAATAAACTTACAATAAAAAAAGTAACACTGGCTTCCCTGGTGGCGCAGTGGTTAGGAGTCCACCTGCCAATGCAGGGGACACGGGTTCATGCCCTGGTCGGGAAGATCCCACATGCCACAAAGCAACGAAGCCCGTGCGCCACAACTACTGAGCCTGTGCTCTAGAGCCCGCAAGCCACAGCTACTGAGCCCGTGTGCCACAACTACTGAAGCCCGCGCGCCTAGAGCCCGTGCTCCACAACAGGAGAAGCCACCGCAGTGAGAGGCCCACACACCGCAATGGGGAGTGGCCCCCGCTCGCCGCAGCTGGGGAGAGCCTGCGTGCAGCAATGAAGACCCAACACAGCCAAAAATAAGTAAATAAATAAATTTATTAAAAAAAAAGTAACACCAAGAGATGGATTTGAAAGACTAACAAAATTAACAAACTTAAGAAAAAAAGAAGAGTCTGTGCAGTTCAAACCTGTGTTGTTCAAGGATCAACTATAATGCCAAACCTAAAACTTCTGCTAGAGAATAGAAAAAGAGGGAACACTATCCAATGTCTTCTATAGGGCAGCATAACTTTTCTATAAACATATGACTAGAGTAACACAATAAAATTACAAGCCAGCACAGCTCATAAACACAGACCCAAAATCCGTAACACAAAATGAGCAAATTGAATGCCTACCTCACACCTAAACAAAAAAAGCAATTCCGAACGTATTACCTAAATGTGAATGGTAAAGCAATAAAGCTTCTAGAAGGAAACACAGGAGGCCATTTTTTTATTACCTTGGGGTAGGTATATACTTTTAAACAGGACATCAATATTATTACCTCAAAAGTGAAAATTTGATAAATTGGATTTCATTAAGATTAAAAAGACATTTATCAAAATGTACCATAAGGAGAGTGAAAAGGCAAGTCATATATATAGTGGGAGAAAAGTTTTGAAGTGCATATAATTGACAAATCAAATAGAAGGCAGATAGTCCAATTAAAAATGGACAAACTTGAATGGGCACGGCATAAAATAAGAAATATCATTTATATTTCAGGAAATATAAATTAAAATATACTCATCAATATGTCTAAAATAAAAAACAAAATATGCAAATATCTAGTGTTGATGAGGGTGTGGAACAACAGGAACACTGTTACTCAGCTGGTAGGACTGTCGGTTTGGACACTTTGGAAACCAACTGGCAGCATCTACTCAAGTTGAACAAACACACATTCTATGATCCAGCAATCCTACACCTAAGTATATACCACACAGAAATGTGTACGTGTGTACTAAATGGCCTGTATATATGAGTGTTCACAAAATCATAATTAATAATAAATAGGGACTTCCCTGGTGGTGCAGTGGTTAAGACTCCATGCTCCCAACGCAGGGGGCCCAGGTTCGATCCCTGGTCAGGGAACTAGATCCCACAGGCATGCCGCAACCAAGAGTTCGCATGCCACAACTAAGGAGCCGGTGAGCTGCAACTAAGGAGCCCGTGAGCTGCAACCAATGAACCTGCCTGCCGCAACTAAGGAGCCCACATGTCACAAATAAGGAACCCACGTGCCACAACTAAGGAGCCGGAAAGCCACAACTAAGGAGCTGTCAAGCCTCAACTAAGACCTGGTGCAACCAAATAAATAAATATTAAATAAATAGCCCCAAACTGGAAATAACCCTATGTCCATAAATGGCAGAATGCATATGAAACTGTAAAATATTTATACAATGAGTTATTATGTAATAAAGGAGGAATGGACTACTGGAACAAATCATATGTACAAACATGGATGAATCACACAATGTTAAGGAAAAGAAGCCAGGCACAATAGAGTACATTGAAATGGTCCATTTATATAATTCAAGAACAGATGAAAATGACTCTATGGTGAAGTAATATAGTGGATACCTTAGGGAGATAACAAAGGGAGGAGGCCACACGAGGGAAACTTCTGGGGTTCTGTCTTCCTCTGGGTGGTTACAGCAATACGTTTGCTTCATAAAAATTTATCAAGTTGTATGCTAATGATCTGTGCACTTTTCTGTTTTAAAATTCAATAAGACAACTTTACCCCAAATCCTTAAAATTAAAAATGTACAGGCATATCTCAGACATATTGCAGGTTGTTTACACAATAAAGCGAATATCGCAATAAAGGTACACAATTTGTTTGGTTTCCCAAAGTGAATATAAAAGTTATGTTTACACTACACTGTAGTCTATTAAGTGTGCAATAGCATTATGTCTAAAAGAACAAACGTACGAACCTTAATTTAAATGTACTTTGTTGCTAAAAAATGTCAACCAAAGTCTGAGCCTTCAGCGAGCTGTAACCTTTTGGCAATAGTGACATCAAAGATCACTGATCACAGATACCATAACAAATATAATAAAGAAAATATTTGAAATACTGCCAGAATTACCAAAAACATGACACAAAGATATGAAGTGAGCAAATGCTGTTGGAGAAATGGTGCTGATACACTTGCTTGATATAGGGTTGTCACAAACTTTCAATTTGTAAAAAAATGCAGTATCTGCAAAGCTCAATAAAGTGGACTGCAATAAAATGAGGTGTACCTGTATATACAAACTTAATAAATGAAAAGTTATACCATGTACCTGTATGGGAAGGCTCAATAATATAAAGATTTTTAACTTCTTCAAGTAATCTTTAATTCAATGTAATTCTAATTAAAATCTCCCTCTTTGTTGTTACTTGTCAGGTTGATTCTAAAATTTATCTAGAGAGTAAATGCATAAAAAAAGGAAGGCAATTTTGAAAATAATAACTGGCAGGCCCTGCCCTGAAAGATAAAAACATGTACTATAACACTGCAATAATTTAAAGTGTTAAGTAAGTTCTGGTAAAGAAATAGACAAATAGATTAATGCTACTGAATAGTCCAGAAAAGGTCTGTGTAAATATGCAAACTGAATATACAGTCACCCAGGACCTGCCCCACCCTGACCCCCACAGATACCAAAATCCAAGGATGCTCAAGCCCCATATAAAATGGCCTAGTATTTGCATATAACCTATGCATACACTCCTGTATACTTTAAATCATCTCTAGGTTACTTATAATATCCAATACAATGTAAGTGCTATGTAAATAGTTGCCTGGCAGAAAATTCAACTTGGAACTTTCTGGGATTTTTTTTTTTTTTTTTTTTGATCCGAGGTTGGCTGAACCTGCAAATGTGAAACCCACAGGTACAGAAGGCCAACTGTATAATAAAGGCTCCAATTAAAATTGCTGGGGAAAACATGGACTCTTCAGTAAATGCTTTAAGAGAGTAAGCTATTGAGTTGGAAAAACAAAAACGAAGCAAATAATGTAAAATAGATAGCTAGTGGGAAGCAGCCGCATAGCACAGAAAAATAAAAAAAACAAAAAACAAAGCAAATTGAGATTCCTATTTCATACGACAAGCAAATAACACATTTCCAAATGGATCTATTTTCAAAAAGCTGTTTCCATAAAGAAGACAATTTTCATGATTTTGGGAATAAGGAAAGCCTTTCTCAGTATGACACAACCTAGAGGTGTAAAAATAGATTAACAAATCAGACATAAACATTCAAAAGTTCTGCACTGAATAAATTTTAAAAGACAATAAACAGTCCTGGAGAAAATACCTATAACAAAGTGACAAAGTCCATATGAAAAGGTTCTCCAAATCAACTGGAAAAGACAGGCCCAGAATATGACACGCAATTATTCAAAGAAATACAAATAACAAAAAGCAATAGTAATCAGACATTATAATCAAAATAGGATGTAATTCATTTGTTAGATTGGCAAAAATACAAAAAGGTCCATATCTAAAGACTGCCCTAAGATATGGGGGAACTTGCACTAGTATAGAAAAAAATTGCAAAAATACACATCACACTGGTTAATAATGACTTCTCTGGGATTTTTAAGTTTTACAATATTAATGTATTATTCTTGCAAATTTTAAGAATCACTAGGACTTTAGAAATGTATATATAGGAAAAATAAATTAAATGTTCTTTTTATTTGACCCAGGAATTCCTCTTTTAGAAATTTATCCTAAGGACTTAACCAGAGATATGTACAAAAATGTATGCTCAAGGGTGTTCTTTAAGGCACATTTATAAAAGTGAAAAACTTGAAACAAACCCAAACCAACAAAAGAATTGTAAAATAGATTTTGGTACAACTGTGAAGTGAAAAACCATGTAACCATAAAATTATCACATTTTCAAAGGCTAAATACCTTTTAAAATGTAAAAAACAGTAAAAACAGTTTGACTACAATTTTTGAAGTACATTTATGCATAAAAAATTCCAAAATAAAACACGAAAACATTAAAAGTTGTTATTTATGTGTAGTAAGATTCCTGTGATTTTTATTTCCTATTATTAGTACTTGCCAAATTATTCACAATGAATATTTATTTATTGCCTTAACGTTTTTAAAACATTATAAACTTTAATAAAGAAAATGCTTTTTAAAAAAACAATAGTTCTGGGACTTCCCTGGTGGCGCTGTGGTTAAGAATCCACCTGCCAATGTAGGGGACATGGGTTTGATCTCTGGTCTGGGAAGATCCCACATGCTGTGGAGCAACTAAGCCTGTGTGTCACAACTACTGAGCCCACGTGCCACAACTACTGAGCCCGCCTGCCACAACTACTCAAGCCCGCGTGCCTAGAGCCTGTGCTCTGCAACAAGAGAAGCCACCACAATGAGAAGCCCGTGCACCTCAATGAAGAGTAGCCCCCGCTCGCCACAACTTGAGAAAGCCCACGCACAGCAACAAAGACCCAATGCAGCCAAAAATAAACAAATAAAATAAAAATCCTTATTAAAAAAAAAAGGGAACACTATTCAACACAAAAGACTGGAGAAAGTAAATCAAATTCAAAAATAGTAGAGTGAATCAATAAAAATAAAACAAATTAATGAACTGGAAAAGATATAAATTGGGATAGATAAAAAATGAAAATATGTAATCTTTGAAAAGACCTATAAATTTGACAAACTTCTAGCAAATATGACAGAAAGAAAGAAAGAAGAGGAAAGGAATCCCGCGCTTCTAGAGCCCGTGCTCCACAAGAGAAGCCACCGCAATGACAAGCCCGTGCACCGCAAGGAAGAGTAGCACCCCACTGGCTGCAACTATAGAAAGCCCGTGCACAGCAATGAAGACCCAACACAGCCAAAAATAAATAAATAAATAAATTTATAAAAAAAAGAAAAATAGCTCAGTCTGAAAATGTCTGCTACCAAATTCAATGTTTTTTTTTTTTTCAAATTCAATGTTTTTTTTTTAACACATCTTTTCGATGATATATCGCCAACGTTAAGTATTTAATACATATTAGTCATTTTTAGTCACTTAAAGTTTTCTTAGAAAAGATTATCGTTAATAAATAAAAAATAAATAAAACTTTTAAAAAAAGAAAACATTTTCTGACTTGTAGGGTGAATATTCCTCAACTTGAATTCTAATATTTTTCCCCAACTGGAAAAATAAAATTTGTTACATTTTAAATGTATAACTTGTAAACACATTTGAAGATGAGGTCCTTGTTTCTAAAGTACTAAAAATACAAACTAAGCTATAAGCATTTATAAAGTAGTTTTAATACAATTTAAAGTATTATAATACAAAAATACAGTAATTATTTCTATTTGGAACATTCAGCTTTCTATGGATAAATACTTTGGGAGACTATTCACAAACATGAAAGAAATTTATTTGCATTTCTGCAAAACAATTGACTGTGAGAGAGAACGTTATATTTTCTGGGGTTTTAATTTACTTTTCTTTATTAAATAACTTTAATGACACAACAAGGATGTCTGAAGTTAATAATTATAATCATTTTGAGCAATCATTCTTATTCTGCTCAAAGAGCACTGTCAAATGTGTTAAATGCAACAAATATCACATGGAGAATTTATCTGACCGAAAAGATTTTCCTAAAAATAAGGAAGTCTGGAACCTGACATCTACTTAGCTTGGTATGACTTTACACAAATGGCTGACAGAGCTCCACAGATGGACAGAAAGACAGAGTTTGCAGTAGAGCCTTCTGCTCCACTAACAGGATTTTTAGGCCTGGGGCTCCAGGAAGCATATGATTAATTAGCTATAAATGCCTTCCGAAAGTGTCTTCCCTACCTATATGCTGTGTCTGAGCACTCACGTGTAGAAATGCTTCTCGTTCCATGATTTCCCCCTCCTCAGTGGTTAGAAAACACCTGACATGGGATGCTTTACTCAGTATGCACTGACTATATCCTGAGGCTAATGCACTGTGACCAGGACAATTTTTTTTAAAACATGGTTTAACTTGTCTTTTAAACTGTTTGTTGTAGCTACAAAAATCAGCCAGCTTTGCAGAACCATTTATTAAATGAATGAAGACTGGTCATACCCAAATACAGACAAAATACTGTGATTAAAGCATGCTCCATTATAGAGACATCACTGATACTCATTAGCTGATTTTATTGGATTGTTTTTCTTATAAGTTTTAGGCTGTACCAACAAATACTGGAAACAATAGAAAAATCACACTACATTAGAGGCAAACATTATCATACAACAGAATAAGCCACTGGGACATAAAACTAGAATTTTATTTAGAGCACAGGTACACAGACAAATATGAAGCAAAAACAGTGAGCTGATAAAGATGAAAACATCTTGGTGTAAAAGATCAGTGAGCAGCAAAATAAAAATGAAACCTATAGTATATTCTTAATAACAAAAAAGTTCTATCATATTATTACAAATATCAACTGGCAGAAGATTAATTAACCAAGAGTATCACAGTCACACATTTTAAATATTAACAGAAATTTCCCTCCATTTCAATACACCTTTCTCTTCTTTCTTTCACACATTATAATTGTAGCAGCTTAAAAAGAGAATTTTAAAAGTGAGCAAGCACACATATGCTTTCTTCATGTAAATCAGTTAAAAGCTACGTGGCCAGAAAATATATCAAATTGACTATCAAAAGGGGGGAAAAGTAAATCCATCTTCAAAGAACAGTATCATATTTTTTCATAAAATTTTTCTAAGTATCGATTGTGGTGGTTATATTTCTAAACAGAGATGCCTAGTGTTAAATTATACTGACCAAATTGGTAACTCTACCTTTTTATTCCCAATTAACTTCCAAGTGGTAGAATAAAAGGAATTTTAAAATCATTCTTATAAGAAAGATGGAAGGGAAGAACTTATTTATGTTGTATACAGCATTCATTCTATGAAATCACCAAAGTTCTTTAACAGATAAATGAGTCTCTAAATGTGATTGTGTTGAATCCAAAACGCTTCTAGTCATTATCTACCAGTTTTCAGGCCTATGGGGTTACAAGTTATGTTTTCGGATTACAACGAAAATGTACAAACTATGAGGCTAATCTGGCAAATCTATGTCTAATTACAGCAGTGAAAAAAAGGTTAAAGTCATGGTGGAAACAAACTCTATAAATTAGAAACCTAATAAATATATATGTATTATTTGATTAAAAAATTGCCCTAGGCATAAAGGCCTCAGGACATACAAAAAGTACAAAAGACCCAAACAGGGTAAATAAACCCAAGAGCAGGATTCAAATAAATGTGTCCATTACTATCTAATAGAAACTGTTAATCATCATATCAGGACATATCACGCCACAATCTTTGGTGTTCAAAATATAAAAGGAATTGTAAGTACAAAGATCTTGCCTGAAAACTTCCAATGCAGGAACCAAGAAATATTTTAGTGTCACTCTGGAAGCCACTGGACAAGGGCGGAACTTCTTTAGAACATACATAATTGAATTTCCTTTTATTGCTTTGTCACCTCCATTGAGGGGCAAATGTTTAAAGCATATTCTGGAGAAAACGCTCATAGTTAAAATATGCCTTTCTTTTCCTGTAAGCAAAGATGTGGCAGGGGCCTTGAATTCATTTTAATATTCTTAGAATTAAATCAGCAATTTCAGAAGCAATGTTTCCAAATACAGCATTGGCTGCCACCATATATCTGACAGTCACACAGAAAGCCTCTATGTAACTAAGGAGACTGTCCCTTTATTAAAAGAATCTTATAATTATAAACTCACTGAACAGTCAGAATGAAACCCTGCATTAAGTGAGGTGTTTTGGAATGTTGGAAGGAAGAGCCTGCTTTTCTTAACATTTTATGATATTTCCCTTCCATTCTGAGTATACATGTATAAATAAAGTATAATGATATTCTCCCCATTTAACAAAGTATAGTAGAATTAATCCATTGAAATAATGTTCTCTCTAATGTCAGAGTTTGCTTGGAATTGCTGAGGCAAGCTGGAAATACCAGGAAGCAAACTAAAGACAGGTAGGCATGAAAAAATTCTGATGGTCATAAGGCAACCAAATATGTTAAGTAAGTCTACGCAAATGCTGAATATAAAAGGTAATATTTGGGAACTCTGAGGTTTCCATAGTCTCATAAATAAAATGAAAATACTAAATATTCTTATTAAATGCGATTTAAACAATACGCCATGATAACCAACAAAGATAATGTATGCGCCTCATAGTCTTCTGTTATTACATTGTTCAACCTAAAATATCTAGATCAAGGGAAATTATGCTGCTACATTGTCATTCTATTGAATTTCTCAAGTATCAGGGAAAAAAAAAAGATTTAAGGTGGGGAATACTAGGAAAGTTCAGAATTCTTGCTTTCTCTTTTTGCAAATGTTTCCCTTTCAAAGAGTTGGGGAAAGTGCAGAAGGAAAGCTGACCTGGAATCATACATATGAAGCAAGATTTTGAAGTTGGCATCACTTGACAACTATAACATTTCCTTCTGTAGAGGCCACTAAGTTCTGGTTCAAAATATTAAACAGCTAAGTACGTACTTTCACAAGTCACACAAATGTTGACCGGCACAGCCTCTTAGCACAGTTTTTCAGTTTAACTACAATAAGTGATAGCAGCAATGGTTAACAATTCCACATAAATACCACAAACACACATATGAAAGAGCACCTAAAACATGCAAAATCTCAACAGTGACATCACTGAATATACACAATGCATAGAAATTGTAATGGTTTTTGGCAAGATGGTGTTTTTATTTTGTAACAAATACTTTATAAAACAAAAGTTCTTTTGTTATAAATGCTATTTAAAAAGTTGTAATATAATGAATTGTAGATATAAAAGTTCACTTAATCTGAGTGGATTAATACTAAGATGAACCTGCTACTTTATCCAGTATAAATAATCAATTATAAATGAATTTCTAGTGGAAGTATGTTAAGGTATTTGATTTATAAAATTTAAGAATCACAGAAAGTAAACAGGCATAAAAATCACTTAAATACAGTATGCACAATTACTGTTAGGATTCTATATTGCTGATTTTTCCTAATTCTACTTACCACAAATAAATAAACTATGCCAAAGCATTTTCAAAGCTCTTTGAAATGAGTGTATGATGGTAAAAATTTCTAATTCCAGTGTAATACAAAGAACATTAGAAGTCTAGTGAAATTCAACACTGAATTCAAAAGACAAATAATTCCACTGTACCTTTTTAACATCCTAGAATTTCATCTTTTTTCTTCAACTATGATCTGGTAAACATAATTTATAAAATAAAAATTTGTGAGATTTAAAAAATACTTGTTTGAATTGCTTTTTAGAAGAGTAAGCTGGGGTATATAAGAATTTACAAATAGTTTGTATTTATGTCTTCCTGCTGTAGGTTTCTTTCATTAGTTCTCATTTTCTTTCCCCTTCCTATCTCTAAGTAAATTCACTTTAGAAACATCCTAATTACACTGACAGAAATTTAATCCTTTTGATTGAAAATGTTCTAAACCTTCAAGATGATTTTTTATACTTTCCATAGACTAAAAAAGGGTATTGAAAATGTTCCAAACCTTCAAGATGATTTTTTATACTTTCCATAGACTAAAAAAGGGTATAGTAGACTGTATTCAAAACCAATAATATAGATGCTATGTAGCTGGGTATTCAAAAGAATACCACTTTAAATAAAAAGTTACTTTTCACTTCATAATCTATAACTGGAATTCATATACTTGAAAACTGTAATTTGTTTCCCCTCCAGAAATGAAAACAATATAAATGGAGTACGTTGAGAGCTGTTCCTTAAAATAAAAGGTGATTACAGTTAGAGATTATCCCATCAAATCTCAAAAGAAGTTGCTAAAAGTTAAGGTGTAACATTACACAATGAAAAAAAGTTCATGTGCAAAATAGCCTATTTGGAAACTGGCAGCTTGAATCTAGTCCTTAATAGAAACTTGTTTGAGAGCTTAAAACACTATTAAAAACTTCAAAACAAGGATACTCCTTCTTACTCAGTGGGAAGGTAGGGTTGTTTTTCCTCCCTAAACCCTACCTATGGACTGGAAGTCAAGGTGCCTGGCCTAGTTCTGGCTCTGATTCTAACAAAGTGTGTGCACCTGGGCATTCATCTAATCTCTCTGGGACTGATTCTCTCTTCTATAAAAGAAGAGGGATGGATTAGATTAGATGTTCTGAATCTTATTTTCCAGCCTGGCACACATGAAGGATGTGTAATAGAGGTAGTAGGTCATTCAGTCTAGTGAGTCTCAAAGTAGGAAGGTAGGGGCATAGGGAACATGAAAATTCCCGGGGGATCTGTGTTTCAGGATGTGTTCCCTTTGCGATCTCCATCCATCTCTGCCCTCCTTGCTTCCTCCCCCCAAGAAGACATGGTGACTCCTATTCTTCACAGCACTGAAAAAAATCACTGGGCTAGATGATCTCTTAGGTCTTTTCCAGGTCCAGCCTCTATGATTATAATTCACTCAACAAAGATGATGGTTACTTTAATACTCTGACCTAATTAATTTTTTTTTTTTTTTGCGGTACGCTGGCCTCTCACTGTTGTGGCCTCTCCCGTTGCGGAGCACAGGCTCCAGACGCGCAGGCTCAGCGGCCATGGCTCACAGGTCTAGCCGCTCCGTGGCATGTGGGATCTTCCCGGACCGGGGCACGAACCCGTGTCCCCTAAATTGGCAGGCAGACTCTCAACCACTGCGCCACCAGGGAAACCCTAATTAATATTCTGATCAAATTAGTACTCTGACCTAATTAAAACTGAGTCTAATTCAACAAAGGCATGGTTTACATAAAAACTCAATTTAAATGTATTAAAATGCTTTCTTTTAAAAAAATAATGCAATCTTCAGTACCAAATTAGGTCTTTTCTTCAGCTTTGGCAGGCCCAATTAGTCAATTTATAAACAGGATGGAGTATGAGAAATTTTGTTTATCTTTCTTTTCTCTGCTTAAAAAAGTAAAATCAGAGTTGTTGGCAGTTTATCAATATCATCCTCTCTTTTGTTTTTATACCAGTAGAAATACACCAACCACCAAAGGATGATATATGCAGTACATTTCTTTACCCCAGTTATGTTCTATGGCAAGGATCTCTTAAAATCATCCTATCTTCATCACTTTGCCTTATGAAAAAGTAAGTATTCATATCATCTTGGCCGGATCCAATGGGGAGGAGAAGCAATTATTCGAATACCATGCATTAAGGGAAAAACAACAAAAAAACAATTGAGGATGCCCTTGCCAATGATGTATTTCTTAATAAGTAACTATCTACATCATATCATATGGTAGATTTGTGGAGATATATCTTGTATAAAGGAGTTCTGTTTGAGAAAAATCTTTTAAACTGATTGATACAGAACTTGTTAATTCCTTAGATTTATAACTAGTTTTTCATGAAGGAACCTTTTAAAAAATACCTTAATGTAATAAATTATCATACACTCCCCTTGATTTTTTCCCCTAGGCTTAGAAATTTATTTCCTTTATTACATGGTAGAGACTATTTATTTATAGATGTTAAGTATTACAGCTTTGTTTTGGCTAGAGGAATAAAGATCAAAGTGCTCTTTTCCTGTAGATAAAGAAAACCAAACAGGAGAAGGCTGATTGAAATCAGAACTGTTTGTCTTTTAATATCTAGAACTGTAGAGATAGTCAAACTAGAAAAAATCTGAATGGCTTTAGTTGATCTCTAATACTGAGAATCATAAAGATAGTATTTTCCCCCAAAAGCTTTCTGTTAAAAACAATCTTGACTGATTAAAAAACAAAATAATAACAAAATGCTCTATTAAATAATTTGCTGGCACCAATTTGTAGAGAAGACCAAACTCCCTGGCAGATTGGCAATCAATATTCATATCCGGTGGATGACTATATCAGCTTCTGGGCTTAAGAGAGGTATTTCCTCTGCCTAGAACCTCGCCCTTCTCTGTCTGAATTATAAGGAACTCTTTTGAAATAGGATTTTTGGTTTATATGGGGTAAAAACAAAGGACAGTCATTTGTTAAAAAAATATAATTAGGGACTTCCCTGCTGGTCCAGTGCTTAAGATTTCATGCTTCCAATGCAGCGAGTGCAGGTTCGATCTCTGGTTGGGTAACTAAGATCCCACATGCCGTGCAGCACAGCCAAAAAAAAAACCCACCATATATATATATATATATATATATATATATATATATATATATATATATATATATATATATATATATATATATATATATATATATATATATATATATATATATATATATATATATATATATATATATATATATATATATATATATATATATATATATATATATATATATATATATATATATATATATATATATATATATATATATATATATATATATATATATATATATATATATATATATATATATATATATATATATATATATATATATATATATATATATATATATATATATATATATATATATATATATATATATATATATATATATATATATATATATATATATATATATATATATATATATATATATATATATATATATATATATATATATATATATATATATATATATTTTTTTTTTTTTTTACATATTTGTCCATATACACATTCACCTCCATGACAAAATTAAGAGTTCTTTAAAGAATGACACAAACTTTTGCTCTCTACTCATGGCGAAGGGGAAACAAACTTTGCTGAATGTTCCATCTCAAAATAACCAGAGTTAGGGGGCCTATATAATTTTATGCTGACAAACATGCCAGGTGATGGCACTGCTCTCAGTCAATTCAGAGTTGAAAGAATATTGATGATTTTATTATACCAGGGATTCCACTTATAATTGATCACTTCAGAGAATCTAAAGAAGCACAGTAAATCACTTTGTGAACAGGCAGCTACAGCAGAAAAGGTTAGTGCTTAATGGTAGCTGGATATAGTTTCAGATCCTGATACCCTTATATATTAAGTAATGTAGGCAACATATCTGACTTCTCTGGATTTCCTCATTTATAAAAGAAATAATGATACTTACCCTCACAGGACTATTGTAAGAATTAAGTGAAACAACTTACAAAAGCACTCAGTACCATGGTACATTGTAAGTACTTAATAAGTGACACTCATTGATGACAGTCTGCACATTCTTATGCATTGTGCATCTATGTGAACACAATGGATGGTGTAGAAATGGCTTTACCTTATTACTGACTTTAAAACAGGCTCTAAAAGATCCTCCACAAAATACTCAAAGCAGTATTACATATTCTACAGCAAACCAACATATTCAATGGCTAAATAATGGACAAACTGTGTGAGTAAAAATTTGAGAAACTATGCAAAATAGTATTGGCAGATAGTTTTTTGCTGGGCTCTCAAAAATGAAACCAAACTTCTATTACAGTATCTTTTATAAATGTTTTGAAAGCAGGAACTATTTTATAGATCTTTGTAACCCTCTTAGTGTCCAGACACTAGGTGTTCAAATATTTGTTGATAGAACTATAAATTTTCATCTCAGTGAAGTCATCTGATTTCATGGCATCTAGAACCCAAGCCATATGACTTAGACAAATTAATTCGGTGAAAGTATCAGCTAACCATGACCTAGTTGAAAAACCAGAGACCTGATCTATACTAGAAAACTTTCAGACTATTCTTTTGTAGATCAGGAAGTGATTTAACATGGGGAAAATTTAACACAGGGAAAACTAACTATAATAAAAATATTTTAAGTACCTGATATATTATAAATCAAATTCAGACCACCCCTACTAACTATGATAACAGATGGACTCTTAAGAATAAGCTCTGTTGGATAAACATCCTGACTCTCTCTAACCTTTTCAAGTATTATGGTTTTTTTTTTTAAACTGCTACCATCTATGATTTTCAATAGCCAGGCACTCCCATGAATATAGAAGAAAAATAATCATGCAGCTTATGTCATCCAAATGCTGACAGATGGGTTTGGCATTTTTGTTGTAGACAGTGCAAAACTTCCAGAGTCATGTGAGGGGCACTGTGGAATTTCTTACATGACATTACACTGACCTTAAAGCGTAAACTGCAAATACAGTTTTATTGTTTTTGTATGAACCACAGGATTGCCTGGAAAGGCAGCATGTTCAGTTATAGTGAACACCTGCCGGACTGTTGAATTTTTGCTAAAGCACATACACGATTTTGGCATCAACCACTGCCGCAGTATGGATGTAATTTTTTAAAAAGTTAAAATAGCAAATAATAAATATGGTATCTGGCAGTAGTATATCCTCAGTATCGTTTGTACAAAAACACAAAATTTAGAGGTAGTTGTCGCTAATTTTTCATAATTTAATTATCCCCAAGAGTTACAATAATTCAGCTAAAATTCTACCAAGCCATTCTTTGTAAAAGTTTTCTAAATTTAAATGTCACAACGTTCCTATTTGGTTTGAGTTATCAAAGCAAAATATAAATAAATAAAAAATAATTCACATTCTCAATCTGCGTTCTTCTAAATGAAACTGCTATAGGATTAAATGAGAGAGATTTTTAGTTTAGTACCTCAATATACACAAACAGGAATTCAAAATTTCCTAGTTCTGCTTTCTCAGTGCATACTGACTAACCTTCTTCCCCATGACAAACTTACTTTGCTGTCAAAAACAAATCAAGAGTTTTTATGCAGAAACAAAATGCACAATCACATTTTAAATGTTTTACAGAAATTTTTTTAAAATGAGAGGTAACCTATGTTAAAAAAAAAAAAAACAACTTATTTTAAAAACAGAGTTCTTTCACAGTAGGCTGTCATGTGCACTTCTGAGCCCATTACAGGGTAAGGAGAAGAGGAAGGTTTTGTTAAGATAATTGGAAGAATGAGGCTCTGTGGTTCAAAATGACCAGAAGAGGGGGGACGAGGGGACACTGTGTGCCTTCATGAAAGATCACTCAGCCTTCCTTTTAATCAGACAGACTTGAGAGATGGGAAGACACCATGTCCTCATCTCCAGCTCAAATCACGGGAAACTAATTACGGGTTGGAACTCAGAAAGGTAAATAGAAAAAACTCTGGAGTCAGATGACAGTACCATCTCCTTAGCTATAACCTGCTACATCTTGATCTCAACATAAAATGGAGATAATTAACCTTCTTTTCAAAGTTGTTGAAAGGATTAAAGACCATGTATACAGAAATAAATATGTATGTATTGAAATATCTGAAGAAATATTTACTAAAATATTAACAGTGGTTATTTTTGGCTGGCAGATTTATGAGTACATATTTTGTTTTCTTTATGCTGATCTGGATTTTCTAATTTTCATAAATTAGTATTACTTATATAAGTGGTGCATGTAAGTCACTTAGCACACACGGTGCTGGTACACAGACTGGCTCAAAAATGGTGGCTACCATCATTATTAATACAAAAAGATAAAAGCAAAGTAGCCTGCTCTTTCTTCTTGTTTCTGGATGCCTCTTTATGGAAGGAAAGTCATGAAATGAAGTAGATTGCATAACACAAAGGCCACGGCAGACTTCCCACTCCTGAGCCAAAGGAAAGGTCACAGCTTATTAGAGTAATGGGGTCTTTATGTGTTTATGACTTAGTGTTGGGAAGAGCTGCCTAGCCATGCGAAAGCTCAGCTAACATGATGATTTAGCAAAGCAAATCAAAATGAAATTTGTCCTGGTCGTACAATAAATTAAAACATAAAATACCACCTAGCTTCTTAGCTAATGTGAATTATCAGGATGCTCTGAAGAACAAATACTTCCCAAAAGAATGCCCAGATCCAACAAAGTGATTAAGATTTGGATTTTTTTAATGTGTTAAGGATTATACAAGATAGGAACCTAGCTCATCTAAATTATTTTATTATTGAAGTATCTCAACTAATAATTCACCATAGGCTTGAAAATAAAGACCTTGGAAAAACCACCACACAGAGTTGTTTAACCAAAATTATAATTATTATAATTGCAGGATTATCACACATAAATGCATTTGTATTTACTGTAGAAGAAACTGCACATTTTCAAGAATTGTTTGAATTCAGCTAAATTTGGTAACAAAATGTTGTTACCTAAAATGAGTGTCAATATTCCTTTGATCTCAACTACAGAGTCAAGTAATCCCCTAGGGAAAACAGACTGAAGTTCAATGCTTATAAATAAATAATTCAGGGGATTTGAGCTTTGAAGAGTATGAGGTTTTTGTTGTCTTGACTAGTGCTTCTAGATTTTTAGTAAGACTTTTCCATTCTCTACTTTCTCTTTATGTTTGATATACAATCTAATGCTTGGGAACATTTTCAAAGCTTTGGTAGTTTTAAATTTCTTGTAAATCTGATAATCAAACTTCATTTACATTGATTTCTTAGAAAACAAAAAAAAATTCTCTCCAGGTTCAAGTACAACAGTAAAAATGAGCTAGTAACAGTCTTTTTTGCCATAATATTGGACTTCGCGTATTATTTTAAAATTATATAGCTTCCAAAAAGAATGGCACCTTTATTCCCTCCTTCTACCCTCCTCTGCCCCCAAAAGAAGTTAGCTAAACATCTAGATTTTCATAAACTGCAAAAAATGAGGCACAGAGACTAAAATCTAATTATGCTTAAAAAAAAGAGTATGTAAATAATTTTTCTAGCTTATACCAACATTTTCTTATTCTGGATCTGACAGTTTTGTGTAAGCAGTAAAGTTAATGTTGTTTCCTCCTGATTAATGTAGAATTTTAAAAATTAAAAACCTAATGCCATTTATTAAGTAGACTAAAAATGAGAGGTGGGGTGGGAAGGAAAAGCAGGAGTTGAGGACACAAGTGTCTAGGCTGACTTTCAGTTTCCTTTTTGATAATTTTTTTAAAAAATGGAATTCCTTCTCTACTTTGTGTTGCCTGAGAACCACTATGGTTTTGTAAAGTCTATAACAGTAATTGTATTTAATCACCACGAGTACATTTGTTTTAAGCCTATGAATACTACGTTAGTAATACTAAACTATCTCCATTGGCTTATTTGTAAAAAGAAAAATATATTATATATTTATATTCTTATAAAGTTAACACTGAGGGCCGAGGAAAGGGAACGAGAAGCAGTGTTTAATCACAGTTTCTCTGGACTCAATAACCAGACTGGGGTCTTGCTCAAGCCACCTGGTCAAGCAGTGTCTGAGGAAGAGTCATAGGAGGCAGAGACGATGAAATTGCCGCTGTTGGAGTGCCCGGCCACTGACTGGGCGGCCTGCTGGCTCAGATTGTTACAGATAAGCACCAGCTGGTTGCTCTGGGCCTCGGACAAGGTGCTGCAGCTCTGATACACACTGAAGTTGGTTTTCCTGCCAGGGATGTTCCCCTTCTCGCACATGGTCTTCACCATCTTGGCCAGCTTGTTCTTGCCGAGGGCCTGGCAGTTGTACCAATGCAGAGCTGCCAAGTTCACGACCGGCTTAATGGACAGGTAGAAAGGGGCATCCTCATAGCGCATAGCAGGAGGACGCCGTTGGGCATACTCCTTATAGTCTTGTACAGGGCAGGTCTGTGGAGCATGCTGGGTGGCATACACACGGGAGTCTGTCCCCCCTCTCTTGGTTTTGGCATTTAGGTCACCAGTGTCTTGACCCATCCACTCCAAGTACTCCAGCCCCGTTTCTGTTACCCGGAGCCGAATATCACCCCACTTTAAGGTAGACCCGTGGAAGCCCGTACAGTGCCCAAAAGCTTTTGTGTTGTTGAGCCAGACGAGGTTGAGCAGACCCTCAGGGTTATAGCGGCTTAGCAGTCCCCTTTTCCGCAGAATGAGCTCATCAGCAAAGGTGAGCTTCATGGACTTGTGTGGCTTATTTCCTTTTCCTTTGCAGCGGAGTTCAATTTGCTTCTGTTTCAGGGCCTCTTGGGAGCGCTTGAATTCCTTATCCCTGGTGATACTGTAGCCATACCTGTGTTCTTTTAGGTACCGTTCAAGTCCACACTGGTAATTGGCCAAGCTGTTGGGTTCATACTCGGATCCATCCTTCTGCCTGGCATCCACAAAGAAAGAGGCCAGGTAGGCATCCAACTCCTTGCAAGGGATGACATAAATCTCTCTTGTTTCAGAAGGATACTTGGAGATGAGGAACTCCCGGAAATTGCGGAGCGCGGTCTGCGTGCTCCGGATGGTTTTCTCATTCTGCTCCCTGCTGAGCTCAGCTGCTCTTTCATCCTGGTCTGCAACAAATTGGGGAGGGGAGGGATAAAGAGGGTGTTGATGAGTTCAGACAATGCACTTTCTACTCTGAAATAAAGTTTCCTTTTATAATGAAAAAGAGAAAGAAGGAATCAATTTTACAGAGATCACTAATAAATGTTATTTACATACCTGTTGCATTATAATAGCCAACTTCAGTTTCACAAATGATGTACTAGACAAGAGACGGCCCACTACAATCAAAATGAACTTCTCATGTCATTGGCACTTAGTTTAGTGCACGAAGATTTGTGGAAAGAGTGGGATTAGAGGCAGCCTTCGTTTTAGGAAAAAAGACAGAAGTGTGCTATTTACCCTAATGCAGTGTGCGAGGGCCCCATCAGAGCAACACATGTGTTTTAAATCACTTCATTTGTGAAACCAGAGGTTGTACTGGTTCCATTTTATTGAATTAAACAAAAATATTCGAATCTGTTATTTAGCATTATCTCTAGAGATCTATATTTAAAAATTACTAAATAGATCATTTACAGCAGTTAACGAGACACATTCTACAGCAATTCAGGTAAACGTGGTTTATAAATATTCTATATGTAATTGCAGGGCAGTTTATAATAAGTGATAAAAATATTTTGTGTTTTGCAAAATGAAAACAGACTCATAGATACAGAGAACAAATGGGTGGCTGCCAGACAGGAAAGAGGTGGGAAGGTGGGGCAAAATAGGTGAAGGGGATTAAGAGGTACAAACTTTCAATTATATAAATAAGTCACAGGGATGTACAGCTTAAGGAATATGGTCATTAATACTGTAATAACTTTGTACAGGGACAGATGGTTACTAGATTTATTGTGGTGATCATTTCATAATGTATGCAAATGTCAAATAATTATGTAATACACTTGAAACTAATATAATATTGTACATCAACTATATTTCAACACAAAAAAATTGGGTGTTTTGGGAAAGTAATGAGGATAAAACTTCACAGCTATAAAGGCAGGACAATGAAATCTGAGTAAGGCTATTATAATCAAGATGTAAGGAAGGGGTATGTCTCTTGGATAGTTTTACTTTATTAATTTATTATTTATATTTTGCCACCAAAGACCGGAGGTGCCTCTTTCCATTATGAATCACCCATGATTAAGTAGTGTTGCTCTGGTGTAGTGGTTCTCACATTTTAGTGAGCTTCAGAATCACTCAGGATGTTCAATCAAAATCAGATTCCTCTATGCTCAGGATGAGGTTCAAGAGAACACACTTGGAGAAAAAAGATCTAGTGCTTATGGCTTATGAAGGAAGCCCTACTCTGTTTTACTAGATTTTTTTCTTTACAATGATTAAATTCAGTGATATCATTTAAATGATTTTCTCTCAGTAACATGTAATTTAAATTTGGGATGTTAACATTAACAATAAAATCATTTTGTCAAAAATGACCACAATGATGTCAGACATGGTCTGGGTGGAACTCAAAAGAGAAATTCTAAATATGAAATTACACAATAGAAAAAACAGTCTATCCTATTGATGTTGAGAGGCCAACACTAAGGTTAATTAAAAACAACATAAAAATGTAATTTCTGATTCTAAAGTATAATATAAAATTATTTTGTTTATCCCAATTATCTTATTTAGGAAAATTTTAGATTAATATTTAAGGCTGCTCAATGGGAAGTCTTTGAAATAACCACATACAATAAGAAAAATAAAATTTCAAATAAACTGAATTTTATTCACAAACACTACTTTTTGTATTACTATACACATTTATGAATGTCCATATTATTTTAAAATGACAGTTGTAAGGTATAATTGCCAAAGTTCTCATAACTTTACAAAATGAAATGAATTAAAAATCACTAAACTAGCTAATTAGATATTTTTATAGGCATATTTTTTGAGATCATATTTCCAAAATTCAAATACACAACAGTATATTTTATCCTTCATTAGACTTAACTTTTGGCTATGCTATCTTCTTCCAGTTGAACAATAAAGATGCGTATCTTTCCATTAGAAAGGTGAAGCCACATGTAACCTTTTATCATGCCAGCTTCCGTGACTGTTTACATGCGAAGCCAAAGGGGTCAGCACATCTGTTTATTGTGGCTACTTGTTCAAATATCTATCACAACAGTCTTCAAACTTTAAACAAAGACTTTCTAAGAAATAAACATTCAAAGACAACTTTAGGGAAAAAAATTTCCAGTTCTTCAACTTTCACATGGAATCCTTTCTAAAATTTAGTTTTCTGAGACGAAGACTGAGTTTTCCATCCCAAACCTACTGTGTTACATACTCTGGGGCATTAAAGACTTTGAGGAGCCAAACAAAATTTATAAGTTATAAATCGATGATTAAATCCAAATATTGTCCACATTCTTGTCCTTCTCTGTCTTATACACATTCTGATATAGGTGAAATTTGCCACTGCAAACAGGGTATTTGGGCTCAATTAAGGTGTACTGAATTCAGGATTTCTGAAAGGGTTTTAGGTTAGTGAAGTTGATTCTTTTAATTGGAACTGGAATATTCTGCAGGACTGCCAAAATGTTCCAGATAAAGTAGAAGCTTAAAATTTTATTTAATTTTTTCATATTTAGCATGCTTTTGTTCACAAGATGCCTAACAAATATTATCAAATCATATGAAATACTGATTCTAGTTACAGTCAATCCTCATCATTTCATAAAATATTCAATATTTTCTACCTTTTTACAAAAATAAACTGACTGAAACAGATCCACATTATTAGCACCCTGCTAACACACTCACAGTTGACCAACACCACAGCACTACTTCAACATCCTCAGCCCAGCATTTCCAAGCCTTTTTCTACTTTCTATTTGGTCTCAATCTTAGTTAAGAATCTGTGATACGGTGATTTATAACAAAATATATATATATTTGGTCTTCATCCACGTTCTTGGCACAGAGCTCACAAAAGCCTTAGAATTTTCTGTGATGAGGGCGATCAATGTGTCTTTTGTTAATGTTCATGAGGTAACTTTTGGAAAGCACCTACGGGTAGGGGCTGGTTGTCAGTGGAGGCAAGCAGGAGATTTCTGGGGTGGAACTTTCAGTCCTACCCCACTTCTCCACCTTTGGGGAGGGGAGAGAGGCTGGAGATTGGGTTCAAACACCAATGATTTAATCAACTGAGTTTATGTAATGAAGGTTCCACGAAACCCCAAAAGGACAGGGTTCAGAGAGCTTCCCAGCTGGTGAACATGTGGAGAGTGGTACACCTTGCCCTGAGCATCTTCCATGTGGCTATTCCTGAGTTATGTTCTTTTATAATAAATTGGTAATCTAGTAAGTAAAATGTTTCTCTGAGTTCTGTGTGCTGCACTAGCAAATTAATCCCTGCCAAGGATGGGGGCCTTTGTAATCTTCTATTTATGATGGGTCAGTCTTATAGGACTGAGCCCTTAACCTGTGGAATCTGATGCTACCTCTAGGTAGATAGTGTCAGAAGTGAACTGGATTACAGGACACCCAGCTGGTATAGGAGAATTTCTTGGTGGTGTGGAACCCCTCTACTGCCCAACATCAGAACTGGGTATATAACTGTAGAGCCATTCCATCTGTAGGAAAATAAAAGTAGAGTGTCACATTATTATATCCTTTCCTAACAGCCTGGAATTCACCACAAGAGGAGGTTGGAAGGGTAGAGAAACCCTCATTCATTTTGCATGAATAGGGGGAAGTAAATGGCTTTAAAGTCAAGTAATAGTACTACGCTTTTTGGCTAATGACAAAAATCAAATAAAACCGGGGAAGAACTGTTAATAATTATCTTGCATTTATCTCTAGTTTTAGAAATTTTTCTGATCCACTTCCTTTTAAAAACTTTTTGTTAGGTATAACATGCATACAATAAAGTAGACCAGTCATTAAGTGCGTGCAATTATTTTTCACAAATTGAGTCCCATGCCTAGATCAAGAAAAAGAGTATCAGGGACTTCCCTGGTGGTCCAGCGGTTAAGACTCAGCACTCCCAATGCAGGGGGCCCGGGTTTGATCCCTGGTCAGGGAACTAGGTCCCGCATGACGCAACTAAGAGCCTGCATGCCGCAACTAAACGATCCCGCACGCCGCAACGAAGGTCTCACGTGCCACAACTAAGACCTGGCACAGCTAGCTAAAAACACAACACAACATAACATAAGAAAAAGAGTATCACTAGCACCTCCGAAACCTTCCTCACGTCCCCTTCTTCCAGTTGCTCGCTCCCACCAAGAATAACAGCTATCCTGACTTGAAATAGCATACGTTTGTCTGGCCTATTATTATAACTTATATGAATGAAATCTTAGAGGATAAACTCTTTTGTGTCTGGCTTCTTTTGCTCAACATTATGTTTGGAAGTTTCATCCATACTGTTATGTAGTTGTAGATAATTTATCTTCTTTACTGTGTAACATTCCATTGTGTGAATTTATCACAATTTATTCTTCCACTCTATTGAACATTTGGGTAGTTTTCAGTTTAGGGCTATTTCCAATAAAATTGTTATGAACACTCTAGTAGGTGTCTTTTGGTGAGTCACATGGATGCATTTTTTTGGGTGTATACTTAGAATGAGAACTGCTAGGTCATAGGAAATCACATGTTATGCTTTAATAAATACTAATAACCAAGTTTCCAAAGTGGTTGTACCAACTTGCTTTCTCCATGAGTGTGAGAGCTCAGATTGCTCCATATCTTCAGCAACACTAAGTAATGTTAGTCTTTTTTATTCTAGCTATTCTGTTGGATGTGTAATGCTAACTGCACTGAACTTTAAAATTTTCATTTCTCTGATGACTGATGAAGCTGAACAGCTCTTCATAGGTTTATTGTACACTCAGATATTTGCTTTTGTAAAGTGCCTGTTAAAGTTATTTTCTACTGGACTGTCCGCCTTTAACGGTTTTTTAAATTTTTATTTTATTTTATTATTTATTTTGGCTGTGCCAGGTCTTAGTTGTGGCATGTGGGCTCTTAGTTGTGGCATGTGGGATCTAGTTCCCTGAACAGAGATCGAACCCAGGCCCCCTGCACTGGGAGCACAGAGCCTTACCCACTGGGCCACCAGGGAAGTCCCTGGCCTTTACTGTTTGCAGGAGGTTTTAACATATCCTGAGTATGAGTCTTTGTCAGATAAATGTATTACAAATACCTTCTCTGAGTCTGTGGCTTGCCCTTTCTCTTTCTTAATAGTGTCTTTTAAAGAACAAGAGTTCTTAATCCTAATATAGTCCAATTATCAATTTTTTCCCTTTATGATTCATGCTTTTTTGCATCCTGTTTAAGAAATTCTGCTTATTCCAAGATCATGAGATATCTATTTCTTCCAAAAGCTTTACTGTTTCAGTCTTTACATTTTGATCTGCCATCTACTAGAACATCCATCTATATGTTCTAAGATAGAAATTAAGAGTAATTTTTTATATGGACCTTGATCCTTTTGATTTTAATAAAATTTGAATAAGCAATACAGCATATGGTACAGTATCTAAAAGCTCCAAGTGGGTAGAAAGTAAAAGTAAGTCACCCTCTCATCCCATCTCCTTGTCACCATATTTCCCTCTACATGGGAACCAATGTTACCAATTTATTGGGTATAATTTTGGGATTTTCTATGCACACACACTTATTTTTCTTTCAAAAAGGGTGGAGGAATATACTATGCATCCTATTCTGCACTTTGCTTTTTACCATTAACAATGTATTAGCAATAGCTCTATATCATTACACACACAGTTGCCTCAATCTTTCTAATAGCTGTAAATAAAGTATTTTATATGGATACACTAAATTTATCTGATTCCCTGCTGATGGATTATCTGCATTATTTCCATCCTGTTCCTATTACAAACAATGCTGCACTGGGTATCCTTGTATACATGACATTTCCTACACATGAGCAAGTATATATACAGAATGAGTTTCCAAAAGTAGAACCACTATATTGCTGTTGCCCTGTACATCTGCTGCGCCAATTTAACTTCTGTGATAAGGTATGAGAGTGCTGGTTTAATCATATCTTCCGAGATATAAGGTATTACCAAACTTCTTAATCTTTGCTTATTTAATTTGTAAAATATACATTGTGGTTTTTAAATTTTCATTTCTTTTATGATAAATGACATTTAACATTTTTCAAATACTTATTAGCCCCCTATATTTTCTCATTTTCTATCTGTGGATTCTTTCTGTCCTTTGTCCACTTAAAAAAATATTTATTTATAGGAGCTCTAGATATATTTAGCCTTCTTTTTCTTATTATTATACTTAGCCCTGTGTAATGCATATAAAGATGTGTATATGCGTATTTTTTTTTAGCTTGCCTTTTGTATTTTGTTACATTTACGGGATTGAATTTATCTGTTTTTAAAAATATTTCCTACATTTTGTGTTAGACATATTTTCCCCACTGTGAAACCATAATACAATTCTCTTTTGTTTTCTTCAAAGCATTCTTAATTTCATTTTTATTTTATTCATTTATTTTGGCCACGCCACGCGGCATGTGGGATCTTAGTTCCCCCACCAGGGATCGAACCTGTGCTCCCTGTAGTGGAAGCTTGGAGTCTTAACCACTGGACCACCAGGGAAGTCCCTTTAATATTTAAAATATTTGATCATCTGAATTAAGTTTGGTTTAAGGTAGGTACCAACTTATATTTTTTCCTAGGTAGCCACCTAGCTGTTATCAATAAATAACAGTGGTGATTGTGGTTGTAGAGAAGTCAATGGTCAGCATAATCTTTCTCCCTTCGGGGTCTCTTGATTGCACTTTGGGGGTGGGAGCTGGGTAGCTAAATGATTATTTCTTTATCTGTGAATGGCTACAACTTTACTAGGCTATATTTCAGTGTTGGTCACTGTGCACCCATCTTTTTTCTGGTACACAGTGTGTCCTTTCAGGTCATAAATTCAAGCATTTCTCCACTGCCTTGCAGTGGCAGATGACTTCCCATAAAGATGGCAAATGTGTATGTGGTCCTCTACTCAGTCTTGCTTCGTCTGCTACTCTCTGCTGTCAAATAGGGTCCAGGGAAGCTCTGATCACCAACCCAAACTCCCCATTCCAGTTCTTCAAAAGTGATTGTTAATTTTGCCACTCAGCAGTAGAAAACTGAGGTCTCATACCTTCATCTGAGAGCTACAGTCACAGTTCTCTTGGTATCATATCCAAATCCCTGTTTCATCGCTATGATCGGCAACCTTTCTTTATGTACTGTGGTTCTAGCAGAAGACTTTTAGTTTATTTGAGAAAATGTTTGTTTCTGTTTCTCTTTCTTGTCTTGAAGTGATTTCAAAGAGAAGTCAGAATTATGATCCAGCTGTTTGCATTTGAATGAGATTGCTGCAACTTCCAGTCCCTAACTTGGTGCCATGCACTTAACAGAGATCCCATAAATGTTCACTGAATGCTTTTTGATCCATGAAATCTACTCTATGAAGAAGGGTTACATTCCTGAAGATTTGGGCATTCATCAAAAACTCAGCAGTCAAACTTCATTAAATTTTGTTTGAATGTATGTGGTAAGAAATAGAACTTGGATTCTAAATAGCAACAAAAATTGTTTTCAACACAAACAAAAATGATAAAGTTCAATTTTCTTAAGAGAAATATGTATATGGTTCAGCAAACTGAATGAGTCACTGTCATCAATAAAGAAAATGCACTGAGATGAGCAAAATGGTTTTATTATATCAAGGAAGTTGTGATTAATAACAAATTTTAGAAGCTGAATGTGGGTAAAATCCCAAAGGTCTAGAAAACTAAACGGAGAAGACAAGGTAGCAGCCCAAAATATGCAAGTACAATTTT
This sequence comes from Neophocaena asiaeorientalis asiaeorientalis, assembly GCF_003031525.2. Taxonomy (NCBI): domain Eukaryota; kingdom Metazoa; phylum Chordata; class Mammalia; order Artiodactyla; family Phocoenidae; genus Neophocaena; species Neophocaena asiaeorientalis. The sequence goes on from NW_020174549.1 coordinate 269,056, forward strand.
TTTTCCTAAGCAGATCAGGTATTTAACAATTGGAAGCAAAGTTTTAAAGATGGTGAATGAGTAGGCATTAGAATCATGTTTCCTATGGCTCTTGTGAACCTAACACACCTAACAGTCTAATCACTATATGTGTCCAGACCTAAAACGTAACTTAGCTCTGTCTCCACAAACTTGCTCTTTCACCCAGTCAGTGCCTCCATCACCTACATAAGTGCCCAAGCTGAAACCTGAGCACCATCCTTGACATCTGCTCTACCTGCTTCTACAGCTAATCCATCAAGTCCTGCTGGGCCACCTCATTTCATACACACTTAATGAGTAACTAAAACATATTAGGAATTAAGTAAAAACTGGGTTTAAAGGATGAGTGCTTTTGTGGAATTTACCATGACAAAATGACAAATGCTATGAAGAAAAATAACAGGGTACTGTGAGAAAGAATGTGACCCACTTAAAGACCTGAAAATGAGAAGCCAGTCATACAAAGTATAGGAGGAAGAGTAGAGGGAACACCACATGAGAAGTTCCTACAATGGAAACTGAGTTTGAGGACCTGAAAGAATGTCAGTGTGCCCAGAGTGAAGTGATCGAAAGGAGAGTGGTACAACGAGAGGTCTGAAAACTCACAGGCCGGATCTTGCCGGGCCTTGTCTGTAAGTCATTATTAATGATTTTGTATTTTATCCTAAGAAAACTAGTTGTTCAGAAAACTACATGGTCAGATTTGCATTGCTCTGTTATGATATAAACCTACCTCCTACCATGCTAAGAAAATCTTCAATAAACTCTGCTTTATATAAGTAGGGCTGAGATCACATCTGGATGATCGGGTGGAAAACACTCCCAGACAATGAAATGATCCATAATCTGAACCTTCTTGATGGAAGCAGAAGGTCAGAGCCAGAGGGAGCAAGAGAATATCCAAGTCAACCACCACCTCTCCTCCTCTCCTCCCCAACAACAACAACAACAACAACAAAAAAAGGTATTAGAAAACGTATGAAGTTTTAAAGCAGACAACTTTTCTATACTTATTTAGTCTCTATGCCCCATTAATTACATTATTTTTTCATGTATTTATCATTTGGGAATCCTGAGTACCCAGCATTTGTTCCCGCACAGCAGAGCTACCAAATGAAGACTGGGTATGAAGACTGTCTGAATATGTACTATTAAAAGAATTTTAAATCCATAGATCCTATATATATATATATTTTTTTTTTTTTTTGCGGTATGCGGGCCTCTCATTGTTGTGGCCTCTCCCATTGTGGAGCACAGGCTCCGGACGCGCAGGCTCAGCGGCCATGGCTCACAGGCCCAGCCACTCTGCAGCATGTGGGATCTTCCCGGACCGGGGCACGAACCCGTGTCCCCTGCATTGGCAGGCGGACTCTCAACCACTGCGCCACCAGGGAAGCCCCTCCACATATATTTTGAATGACTGAACATCTCGGGCTGTGATCTGAGTTTGATATAAAAAGGGAGAACTTCTGGACATGCATGGCTTTCAAAAATGTATTCTAAAAAGGTCTGCCTTTCCCCAGACCTTCAGTTTGTATTACTTTCCCTCTCCCCACACCACAGCCTGCTGGGCTACTATTTTAGTGGTGCTGGCTGTCACTGTATCACTAGTATGGTTTTGGTTTTAAGTAGGGAGGTTGGATAAACTCTGTATGCAGAAGATGTGAGTGACCTTGGTTCTTAAAGTGGTCACATTTCTTGCCTGTACCATCCTCGAGAGCCATAATATTTATTACTAAAACTTACTTGAAGTTTCTTAAAAGGGGAAGCCATCCCATAAACCTAGTGTAGTGAAACGGGTCTCTGATAAACGTAGCCAACAGACTGAAAAGTTTTAGATTACTGACTTCCAAGAGATCCGTGACCTGGAGCAGGGCCCCAGGAAGAGCCTCAGCACCAGCCCAGGGAATCTTTGGAGAGCCTGAGTAAAGCTTTTATGCAGACAGCATTTCTGTACTTATTTACATAGTCTCCATGCCCCATTAATCCAATTATTTCCTCCCTTGTTAGGAGATGGCATGGAAAAATACATAATTAGTGCCGTATCTTGTGTTCTCATTAAATCTGAGGAGATTTATGTTAGATTTAAATTAGATCCATTTGCTTCTATTACTGTGGCACCCAATTTAACAAAAAATAAACTTAGCTATCACATCCCTTTTGTGATTTTATTAAAGCAATACATCTGAAGCAATAAGAAACATTTCCTGATGTTTAACTTCTTTTTAACTCATTTAAGAAGAGTATTTTGTCTTTTTACTTGATAGAGAAATGATGTTTAAATTCTCTTTATAAATCAATGAATAATAAGTCCATGAGCTTATTAAATAAGAATATATTTTAAATTTGAAAAGTAAAAAAAGCAAAAGAAATCTGGTGAGTAGATGTATTTATGAGGCTGCAGTTGGAATTAATATTTAATCCACATTTACGGCACAGGCTCCAGGTTCTATAGGAATTCAGAAAGAAATAAGAGAGAGAGAGAAGTCAAAAAAAGAGTTTGAGCTGGGTTAGAGCTCTGTTTTGGGGAACAGGGACTTGGGTTAGGTATTAAAGGATGGGTACCATTTGGTTAAATGGAACAGGAGGGTAGGGCATCCCAGGAAGAAACTGCATGAGCAAAGGGAAAGGTATGGGAAGGCTTGCGCTCATGAGGACTGTGAAACACCGATCCTGGTTTGGGGGTTAGAGTGGGAATAAAGCCAGGCCAGTGAGATGGACAAATGGAGGGTCTTATATAGTAATTATAATGATATACACCAAGGAGAGGAGACTGAATATGCTAAATGCAAAAGACCTCTACATGCCAAACATTTGAAGAAGGTACTTAAAAAAAAAATAAATCAACAGCCCATTTCTCCACCTCTGACATTCTTTACTCCCCTTACGCTGTTATCTTCTTCCATATTCCTATTACCATCTGACATAATACATATTTACTTGATAACTTGTTTAGCATCTCTCTCTGTCCACCCAGTGGGTTGTGAGCTCTTTAAGAGCTAGGACTTTGCTGCTTTATTCCCAGGGTCTGAAAAAGCACTTGAGAAGTAGTAGCATTCAGTAAACATTTGTTGACTGAATTAACAACAAAGCTGAAAGGAAAGTTACTGAGATAACTCTGTGTGTGTAATTACACAATCCACTTTAGACAAACTATACTGACTGCATTGAGAAAGGACTAAAAACAAAAATCGGTGACATAAAATTAAATTTTGGGTCTCACAATCAGAATCTCAAAGTCACCTTATCCTTTATTAAGGTTCTTCAGAGTTAGCTGTGGTCAGGGCAGGTGATCTGGATGTCTATAATAATGAAATGATTTATAAGGCCACTGGAAGCTTTTCCCAGGGCTAATTTCTCAGGAAATAAGGACCTATTAGCTCTCACACAAATTGCTGTAAGACAATATCTTTATCTTAACTATCAGGATAAGGAAAAAACAAGTAATACTTTAACAAAAGTCCATACCAGAATTAATATATCCATAAAATCAAGGGACAGCTCCCTCTCTTCAATGCTGACCTCCACTTTATTTTTAAAAATATTTATTTATTATTTTTGACTGCGTTGGGTCCTAGTTGTGGCACGTGGGATCTTTCATTGCGGTGTGTGGGCTTCTCTCTAGTTGTGGTGTTAAGGCTCCAGAGTGCACAGACTCTGTAGTTGTGGCACACGGGCTCTCTAGTTGCAGCACGCAGGCTTAGTTGCCCCACAGCATGTGGGATCTTAGTTCCCTGACCAGGGATCAAACCCACATCCCCTGCGTTGGAAGGCAGATTCTCTCTCTTTTAAAATAATTAATTAATTAATTTGGCTGCCTCGGGTCTTAGTTGTGGCACGTGGGATCTTCGCTGTGGTATGTGTGATCTTTCGTTGTGGCGTGCGGGCTTCTCTAGTTGTGGTGCACAGGCTCCAGAGCACTTGGGCTCAGTAGTTGCAGTGTGCGGCCATAGTTGCCCCACAGCATGTGGTATCTTAGTTCCCTGACCAGGGATCAAACCCGCGTCCCCTGCATTGGAAGGCGGATTCTTAACCACTGGACCACCAGGCAAGTCCCCAGACCTCCACTTTAAAAAGAGATTATACTGACATTATGGTGTCATCTATTAGGTACTTCTTCTATACACATATTCATTTGATGTAAATTTTCTTATGACTCTATGTTCAAGGGAAATGATCTTGGTATTAAAAAAAATATGCCCTGGTTGGTACTTACGAATAGGCCTACTTCAATTTTATTTGTCAGGGGTTACAAAACTCATATTTGCCAACATTCATGTTTCATTTTTAAAAATAGCAATAGCTCCTAACCTCTGCAAATTTATTTCAAAAAATAGTGAGGTATATTTACTTTAAAGGTGGAAAAAAAATTGAGATTACAACTACCATAAAATGTATTAAAGGGCTTCCCTGGTGGCGCAGTGGTTGAGAGTCCGCCTGCCGATGCAGGGGACACGGGTTCGTGCCCCGGTCCGGGAAGATCCCACATGCCGCAGAGCGGCTGGGCCCGTAAGCCATGGCCGCTGAGCCTGCGCGTCCGGAGCCTGTGCTCCGCAATGGGAAAGGCCACAACAGTGAGAGGCCCGCGTACCGCAAAAAAAAAAAAAAAAAGTATTAAGAAGTCAGTGTCTTCTTTCTCCTTTAAATACCCAAATTGTTGCACATTTCAATGTTTTTTCCTAAAACTTTAAAACACAGGCTATTTTCTAGGATTGTTAACATCACTAATTGAAGCCAGACTTGTATGCTATTATAGCTGTCTGACCAGCAAATTATTTTTATGCTCAGTTAATCTTCTCCAATAATGGAAGTAAAGCACATTTCTTACATACACATTCATGAGCATGAAAATTTAGCACAATAGTACCAGTTAGTCCGGTATGATTTTTGATAGTATTTTTCACTGAAGTAGAAATCACTTAAATAAACATTAGTCACCTGCTCATTTCTCCTGGTTGTACGTCATGTGACTCTAGAACCTCTGGAGAATTCTCTCCTTGATAAAAGTCTAGAAATAAAATAGGGCGCAAAAAATACCAGTATTTATTAAATAAACAAAGTGCAGGCAAAAACCTCTTCCTCACCTATATTCACTGTTGCCTGTATATATGAATTAAATCAGGCCAAGGTGCTGTGTTTGTTGGAAGGTAAGGTGAGACATCACTTGTGTAAAGACTAGGCACTATCCTTGCAGATCCTTGCCACAAGGAATTAATTTATGGCCAACAGGGTGCAGGAGTCTCCATTTTTAACAAGTTCTCGGGTAGTTCTAATATAGCTTCGGTCTAAGGCCATGCTTTGAAAAGCAGAGCTTCAGCTCTCCTTTCCCCTAGAAGGCCTAAAAAATGACTCTTCTTTCAAATAAGTCTCAGCCCAAGCCTCAGCTACAGCAGGTGACACAGAGCTGGGATGGCAGATTTCTGGATCTGAACGTTTCTATGTCCCAGGCAGAACAGTTGCTTCATGAATAAATAATAGATGTTTAAAAGTGGCTTCTGTTTCAGTGAAAAATACTATCAAAAATCATACTGGACTAACTAATATTGTTAGTCAACAAAATAATGAATGAGTCAAAGAATTACTTCCCTTTGAAACCCACTGGATTCAGATTTTTTCTTTCATAATGTCTCTGAATTTATTAAGTTCAACATTGTTTCCCTAATTGCCAAAGATCATTTTTAAAATCTAACCTTGCCTGGTCCCTTTCAGGGCAGTTGACGTAGGTAGTGTAGTTAATGGTTAATGGCTCCAGCTTTGCCAACAAGAATGCCTACATTAAAATCCCAGCTCTGCTGTTTAACCATCTATGTGAATCTGTATAAGTTTTTAAACTTAAGCCTCTGTTTCTTCAACTGTTAAATAAATATAATAATTGTACCCATTTCTTAAGAGTTGTATGAGAATTAAGGTAGGAAAGCAAACCACTTAGCTCAGTGTTGGACACATAAATCATCTAGTTCAACTCTTTATAAATATTGCTGCTGAGAAATGTGTTCCAACCCACTAAATCAAAGTCTTCCTACTTCACCCGAGTCCTCCTCTACTGATGCTTTAATTTGCAACAAATATTTACAAATTCTCCCAAGATAGATCTATAAAGGCCACCCATGTTGGGCATTTGTGCATAACTGAACATATCCTGCCATGGGCACATGGAAACAACTGGAGTTAATATCTATATCTAAAACAGCTCTCAGATACTCTGGTTTCTCTTCAGAACGCATAAGTCTTTCGCCTTTTACTAAAACAGCTCTCAGGAGACCTTCCATTCCACATGACCTAGAATCCTTTTTTTATTTTTTATAAATTTATTTATTTAATTTATTTATTTTTGACTGCGTTGGGTCTTTGTTGCTGCACATGGGCTTTCTCTAATTGCGGCGAGCGGGGGCTACTCTTGGTTGCGGTGCGCGGGCTTCTCACTGCGGTGGCTTCTCTTGTTGCGGAGCGCGGGCTCTAGGCACGTGGGCTTCAGTAGTTGTGGCACGCGGGCTCAGTATTTGTGGCTCACGGGATCTAGAGTGCAGACTCAGCTACTGTAGTGCAGGGGCTTAGTTGCTCCGTGGCATGTGGGATCTTCCCAGACCAGGGATCGAACCTGTGTCCCCTGCATTGGCAGGCGGATTCTTAACCACTGCGCCACCAGGGAAGTCCATGACCTAGAATACTGTGATTTGACACACTTAGTGTGTTACTTTAAGAAGAGACATTATGTGACTGTATGAATTCAGTACAGTAATAAACAAAGGTATAATCATGGAATTCTCTCTTCTAAGAATGCTGCTCTTTTGGACTAAATGAAGAAAATGAAGGTTTCTCCTCAATTGCTCCTTCCACTCAAAAAGAGATGCAGCATCCCAGGTGTGACCTAATAAGCCTTGAGGGCAGACCTGTTAGCTAGGGACAGCTCAAGGCTAGCCACATTTGCTTAGAAGGGAGTAAATTCAAACAGGCTTCACAAATAGAGGAGATGTGGCATTCAGTGACAACTAAAACACGAAAGGTAAAAGGGAGACCAGATGACAGGAGTGAATAAAAACCAGATGAAGCTTCTCAAATCTCAAACTTAATTTCAAGTCACATGAAAGAAATTAAGCAATCCAAAGGTGAAAAGAATAGAACAAGAGAATAAATATTGTACTGGATTAATCACAATAAGGAGACTTTCGTCTTGGCCAAAATATATTCTTAAATCAACTTTAGAATGTGGCTGCATTTTCAAGCTTAGCAGCACGAAACCCACATGACTGTAATTAATGTAATAAATCATGTTGTGGAATTTTCTACAGAATCTGACAGCACTCACTGATACATTGCTTATTAGAGACTAGAGATTTCTCGTGCAGTTTTTTATTATACTGCCAGAGACACTGAATCAAGAGTACCTTCTGATGTGTCTGAAATATCTGCTGCTGGTGTGATACATAAAATATACAGTGAGCTGCTATCAGACTTTGATATACAAAACATCATACACAATTTCCCAAAAGACTTGTTTTTGAATTCTTACTTTTCTGGACTTAGGGCAGTCGTAGACGATACATGGATTCATTATAGATGTGACATTTACATTTTCCACGGTTTCAATCATAAAGTCCCAGCTTTACACACATGGCTCTCCTATTCAGTTCACTCTATGACGACTCCATTAGTATATAGCACAGAATACTGTTAAACAGGCATTATTTCATCAACCTCTACATGTTCTTTCATTGTCTTTCAAAATCTGACTCTTAAGTAAAATTTTAATGAATTTAACTTATTCTCAAAAGTAAAAATTAGTCCTTGCACAGTTCAGGAATTCAGCCATGACTGCATTTCACCTCAGTGAGTTTACATACCCTTAAATATGCTTTGCATATATAAGCATCTTCTAATTTAGAAATATCTGAACTTTAAAAAACATATGGTTTAATGGCCCTTTATTCACATGGGTAGCTATTCAAATGAGAAAAATATTATTTTAAGTATATTTTCCCTAATAAAATAAAAATCATTTTATCATAAAAGTAACACATTTAATAATAAAAATCATTTTATTAATTTTTATCATAAAAGTAACACACTTAATATAAAAATTTTCCCCAGAAAATAAAAATACAAAGAAGAGAGCAAAACTGCCCATAAATTCATCCTTGAAAGACAGCCACTGGATACATTTTGGTATATATCTTTCCAACTTAAAATTTTAATTTAAAATGTTACTCTCTAATAACCAAGAACTAATCCATTCTGTCTTAACTGTATACTTCTCTTGTGATTTATTTTATTTTTTTCTGGAAATATTGCTTTGTCTTATGTTTAAGAGGAAAACTGTTAACACAGTTATGCCTCGATAAGTTACTATTTTAGACATAGTCCTTTTGATCATCTAAAATGATATATTTTAAGACTCGAATAAGAGTTTGGCATTGGATTTATTATCCACTGGTGACACAGGAATTCCTTTCTTAGCTACTGAGAATTCCCTATATCCACTCTTGCCCCCTTTCAAACTGTTCTCCATACAGAAGCCTAAGTGAGTTTTCATAAAAGAAAGCAGAGGAAATGAAAGTTATCTCTTATATTCTTTCTGGAAATTTTAGTATTTGCATATTTGCTTCAACGTTCAACAAAAATATATTTGGCACCTCAACACGGCAGGCACTGTTTTAGGCACATCTGTATATGCTTCCTCAAGCATATACAGATGTGCCTAACACATCTGTACAGATGTGTTTAACACTTTAATTTTCATTCCTTCATTGTGGAGACAATTAGACAATAAAAGCAGATGGAGACTGGGACTAGAAAAGGATGAACAAAAGTAGAAGTCCTGGCAAAGTTTTGGAGAAATGAAGAAAACTAAGGGAAAGTTGGTCCAGGTCCTAAAAGAGGACATTTAAGTGCTAAGAGGATGGATGCTGAAATGTGTAAGAGAAGCATCACCATGGCCAGTGAGCCTAGTGGTTAAGAGCATGAACTTGGGAACCAGACTGCCTAGGTGAGAATCCCAGCTCTCCCATCCTCTTATTGTGTCACCTTCGGCAAGTTCAACCTTTCTTTGCCTTAGTTTATTCATCTGAGAAATGGAGTGCATTATAGTCCTAACTTCATTGAGTTGTAAGAACTGAGTTACCATAAGTAATTAGTACGATAATAAGCATTCTGTAAGTATTGGCTATTATAATTGCTATTCTGTATACAGTAACCAGAGAGCTAACAGCATATGACCCTGCCTACTGAAAAGCATCTTGGAAGTAAAACAGTCATCACCATTTGTTAATAGTTCATCAGTATGTCAGAACTGAGTATTTGAAAAGCACTTTTCATGAGTTTGCTAAAATTCTATGGCTTCGATGAGTGAGAACAAACTTAAGCACAACACGTGAGGCAACATTTGATGAATTTAAGAGATGAAATGCTATACCACAATAGAAATAGTTACAACAAACTTTTGATTAGAAACCATTTCTTCCTTTAAATTTACATTCAGTCTACAGGACTGCATATCTTAATTAGTAAGGATCAAAATGTGAAGGCATCTTTTACTGAAAATGCATAATACAGTAAAAACTACAAAGGAATTATTCATCAACTTGAAACAAAAGATGTATAGCATATAAGTAAAGGAAAACAAATAACACAAAAAATAAAAATGCACAAAACTCTAATAAATTACCTCCTTTTCTGAGTTAGGCTATTAATATTCATTAAATTCCATCAAGAAGTAATAACCTAATGGATAGGAGGATGCTAATTTCTCTAATTGTGTCAGTGGATAATAATAAAACATATTTTTGAAAAGCTCATTATAAAATAAAAATTAAAGTATTTTTCTATATGGATTGGTTTTCTATTACATATTATAAGTACAGACAAAACAGGAAAATAAAGCTTTTCTTAACAATGAGATAGCTGTTTTCCATTACACAAAATAATAATTTAGCAGCAGTAATTATAACAGTATGAAGGTACTGAAAAGCTAGTGACCTGTAACATAAATCTTAATATACTCTAGAGACTAAAAATATTATATAAAATATAATTTCAGGTATTATTTTTAAGGAATACGTACTTATATTTATTGAACCAAGCCCTGAAGTCAAATTCACAGAAATAGCACATTCTAGGATTATAAAGATTATTTTTCCTGCTGAATGGAGTTAGGGGTGAAAAATTAAGTAATACTTAAATCATTAAAAAAAAAATTTCTCAGGGGAGTGACATCAGCAAGGTGGCCAAGTAAGACAACCCCACCCCAACCCCCCAAAATAATTTGGCATCCATCCATATACAAAGTTCCATCCCAGGAACAGGCCTGCAGGTCCAAGGATACAGCAGGAAATGCTCCTGTTCACACAACTGGAGATGCTAAAAGGGCCCTATACTCAGACAAAACTTTGCTAAGGAAATTGAACCCATCATGTTGGGAGAGCTGAGGCCTCTAATGTGGGTGCTCGCATCTGAGACTTGTCTTTGGAGGCCTGCTGACCAGCCACCAATTCGCCACCCCCCGTCTCTACAAAGGGTCCTGCCTGGCAATACCTACTTTTCACTCAGGAAAGGGCCTAGGGGAAGCAAACTTATTTACACAACTGCAGAAGAAACCAACACCAGATTCCTGTCCTGTGTTCTTAAATGTGAACAATTAGACTAGGTGTCAGAAGAAAATAGCAGCATTAAAGAGAAGGATGAAGAAAAAGAAACATAAGAACTGAAGGAAGAGTTAATTCAAAGACAAAATATTTTTTTAAAACCCCTCTAATTAAAATTCTCAAAGAGATTTGATAGATTATTATAATTATAATCCTCATAAAAGGTACAAGTACTAAAGGAAACCTTTTTTTAAAAAATTTATTTACTTTTGGCTGTACTGGGTCTTCCTTGCTGCACACGGGCTTTCTCTAGTTGCAGCAAGCAGGGGTTACTCTTTGTTGCTGTGCGCAGGTTTCTCATTGCGGTGGCCTCTCTTGTTGCGGAGCACAGGCTCTAGGTGCTCGGGTTTCAGTAGTTGTGGCACACGGCTTAGTTACTCTGCGGCATGTGGGATCTTCCTGGGCCAGGGTTTGAACCCGTGTCCCCTACATTGGCAGGTGGATTCTTTTTTTTTTTTTTTTAACATCTTTATTGGAGTATAACTGCTTTACAATGGTGTGTTAGTTTTTCTGCTTTATAACAAAGTGAAACAGCTATACATATATATATATCCCCGTATCAGTGTTTCGGTCTTCTGCCCATTTTGGGATTGGGTTGTTTTTTTTTTTTTGTGGTACGCGGGCCTCTCACTGTTGTGGCCTCTCCTGTTGCGGAGCACAGGCTCCGGACGCGCAGGCTCAGCGGCCATGGCTCACGGGCCCAGCCGCTCCGCAGCATGTGGGATCCTCCCAAACCGGGGCACGAGCCTGTGTCCCCTGCATCGGTAGGCAGACTCTCAACCACTGCGCTACCACGGAAGCCCAGGGGTTGTTTGTTTTTTTGATATTGAGCTGCATGAGCTGCTGGTAAACTTTGGAGATTAACCCTTTGTCAGTTGCTTCATTTGCAAATATCTTCTTCCATTCTGGGGGTTGTCTTTTCGTCTTGTTTATGTTTTCCATTGCTGTGCAAAAGCTTTTAAGTTTCATTAGGTCCCATTTTTTAATTTTTGTTTTTATTTCCATTTCTCTAGGAGGTGGGTCAAAAAGGATCTTGCTGTGATTTATGTCATAGAGTGTTCTGGCAGGCGGATTCTTAACACTGCGCCACAAGAGAAGTCCCAAGGAAAACTTTAAAAAATCATGTTAGAGGAAAGGAATTTTCAGCAATTTAAAGACTCAAAGTTTGGGACTTCCCTGGTGGCGCAGTGGGTAAGACTCTGTGCTCCCAATGCAGGGGACCCTGGTTCAATCCCTGGTCAGGGAACTAGATCCCACACATGTGCTGCAGCTAAGAGTTCGCATGCCACAACTAAGGAGCTGGTGAGCCACAACTAAGACCCGGCGCAACCAAATATATAAATAAATATTAAAAAAAAAAAGACTCAAAGTTTACTTCCCACCTATCCCTTCTTGCGAAATTATTTTATGAACTCCAGCAAAGAAAAGGAGAAAGTAAAGGGAAACATGAAGTCTAGGGAACAGTGGTTGCAACCCAGGGGAAAACTCAGAGTGGGTGGGATGGTCACCTTAGGCTTACATTAAATCAACTTGTCCAAACTGCAGTAGGAAGACTGAAGGCCCAAAATAGGAATCTTGGAGGGACTACACAGATATGATAAGAGCACACTGTTCTTTTGTCAAAGAATGCTATCAAAAATTTTAGGAAAACACACACACACACACACACACACACACACACACACACACAACCTCCAAACTAGAATAATACATATTTCATTGATTGTGAGATGCACTTCTTCACATTTTAACATCTCTGAAATTTGTCTCACAATTCCTGGGAATTATAGTTTAATTAGTAGCATGCTTTTTATTTCTTTGTGGAACACAAAATAATGGTACATCTTACAATCAATGATATTTCAGATGCAATGAAATACAGTAGTAGTAATAGTAATAATAATAATGCTGGGACATACTTATTGAGAACTTACTCTCTGTACCAGGCATTTTTCTAAACGCTTTACATGGATTAAGTCATTTATCCACATAACAACCCTCAGGAACATTCTCCTTTCAGTGTCCCAGAGTTTGTGAAATTCATCAGGATGAAAAGAAATTCAATCTTAGAACACTAATAGCTATGAACAATATTTACACTGTCAAAATAATATAAACCAATATATAATTGGTTTTGAACGTTTAGAGTCAACCTAAGGATAAAGCAGAAAAGACTTAGTTGTGGCCATAGAAGAGAATGAAAATATTGACAACCTTGTGAAATTAAGAAAATGGTAAGAAGGGAGGGAAGAATAGAAGAAGGTAGGATAAGGACACTAATATCTTCACCCTTAGGTTGAGAAAGCATATTTATTTCATCTTTCATTATCTTTAGTTTTTCTATTGGTAACATGTTTTAATGGCATAACAATCAAATAATGGGAGGGTAATGAAACTGAATTAAATCATCATTTATAACAAGGAGTCTGTAGATATTTTCTGAAGTTGATAAATCAAGAAAAAAAATCAAGAAACAGAAGTATAAAAAGTTTGTTTAAAATTTTGGAAGAACTGAAAATAGACTCAAAAGAAGTTTCCTTTGAAGAGTGGGATTATGAGGTGATGAGAGCTGAGGCGAGACTGCTATTGTTCAGCAAATTTTATGGATTGCTGTGTACATGAATAACTTCATTGAAAAAGGCAATAAAATTATTGCTTTTTTCTAAGAAAGCAATCCTATAGTTTTAAGGCAGTACTGAAGAATCAGCCTGGTATGTGTATCATAACTGAAGTCAATAAACCACCTAAAAAAAACATGCAAAAATATAAATAAATAAAAATAAACCACCTAAGATGCATCAATCAACTCAGATTTACTGTTCTCTGATCACTGTACTGACCAGTGTTCTCACCTAAAATAAAGCTTAAATCACCTTGTAGCCACAGAAGCATAATTCATCATTTTTGCCATGTTATATAAATACTTCTTCTGGGTCTAATACACCCTTGGGAACACAAGCCATTAGTTACATAAATGAGATCTAGACTGAAAGAGAGGTATTGCTAGGCCTCAACTACAGTGGATCACCTGCATACTGCCTATCCCTGCTGTGACCCCAGATGGTCAGGCAGCTCAATCTGAGAGGAGCAGGAGGAACCTGCTGCTTCTCAGAGGAAAACAGATACAGGGATGATGTCTGAAGCTAAGACTGCGGTACTCTGACACTGACTTGTCTGTCCAGGGGTTGTACATTATTTCATCTCTTCAGACCACAAGGAATGAATACCAAGGCTAGAAAATCAAGGTCAATGCCTCCTCAATTCTGAACTGGTGCCTAGCTTCCTAGCAGTCTTAGTCAAATCCAAATTCATTGAAGAGAATTATATTCTGAGGTTCATAGCAATTTGCTCGTCTGCTATATTTGGGTGCATTCTGCATATCAGGAGGTCTCAATTATATGTATGTGAACTTTAAGTATATAAAAACGGTTCCTTACTTCAATGGTATAGTACAAAAAATGCTTCTATTTTAAAGAAAAAGAAAGTCAGCTAGGAAGATTTTCTTGTAAAATATTAAGACAAATGACACTTAGGAAGTGCAAGCACTGGAAAAAATGCTGATAAAACTAATTAACTTCTCAGAAAATTATGCATTTGTACAACAGAGAGCAATTAACTTGATTTTCTACTTTTGCCTTTCAGAAAACTAGTAAACAATTATATTTTTAATTCTTAAAGATAGATCACTAGTTGTCTGCAAAAATAAGCAATATTACAATTTTAATTTAACTAGGCTCATGTTATTTTTAGATATGTAGAAAGTGTCTTGAGTAAATTATATTGTGGAATGGGTTGCCTGTAGCCTCTGCACTTTTAATTTCCCTCTAAGAAAGACTTGCCTTTCATTTATCATAGTGGTTTAATTGTTCACTTAACCACTTTTAACCATATATCATCCTAGTCTTTATAAATATGTTATCTAAAGGCAACCAATTTAGTATTAGAAAGCCACTCACAGTTTAACAGCATCTTTGTTCAAGAAATATTTTAAACAGCTTTTTTAAAAAGTTCGGAATGTTTTGAGAGGGCTAGAGTTAAGGTGTCTCTCCCATTCAGAGTAGGCTGTGTGTGAGCAAGAACCATGTTTTCTGCCTTGTTCATTGGGGTATCTGCAGTACCCAGCCTGAACTTGGCACTTGGTAGGCTTCCAATGGATATTTGTTGAATAAATGGTCACGGCATGTTTCAGAACTCCTAACGGATGTTTCATCCTATATGCAGAGAATTATGACTACATTGTAGATATATGGGTCCTGAAGACCTTTCAGCATTACCTACAACAGTGCTGTGCCTTTGGACAGAGAATACGAGGGTGACAACAGAGATCCCAAGAGGCCAAACACTCAGAAGTCATCAAGTCGAATTTCCAAATCATCTGTTTCCTCCATTCTAATGCCTTTATTGTTGCCTCATTCGAGCATTTATTGCCATCTCCCATCTGGATTACTGCAAGTAATGGCCTATAAAACAGTTCTCAGTCCCAGTCTCTACTTCCCCACTGCTATCACTGTGATCTTCTAAGATAACAAACTGTGTCCCTTGGCTCCCCACGTTAAGTCTGTGACATCACATGAAAAGCCTTTCACAGGTGACTCCAGCCCATCTTTCCAGCAGCAACTCTCCTAACCGCTTTGAAATCTACGCTCACACCACACTCAAATCTTTGCTTCCCTGCATACGTTCCTGCCCTAATTTAATGTCTTTGCTCATGTTGTTCCATCTACTTGAAATCCTCTTCCCTGTGTCCCAAAAGGCTGAGTCAACTGCTCCTTATGTTCCACAGCATTTTATATACCTCTTTCTATACACTTGGAGTTGGAGTTGTTGGTTTGTCTGCTGCCTTCTCTGCACAATGATATACTGGGGTCAGGGAATTTGCCATTCATCTTTGTATTTTCACTAGTCCTGTCATATGGTTGATCTTGAAATAAATGTTTGATAAACTGAAGTGCAAGTGACTTGTCCAGATGCTTAGTAGAAAAAGAGACTTAGACACATGCTTCCTGTTTCTGATAAAGCGAATCCTTCTATTAAACCCTAGGTCTTTTTAAAAATGATTCTCAGAAAAAAAAAAAATCACTTTAGGATATACTCTAGCAGCCTAAACTTTGGAAAAGTTATAGCCATGACCTAAAAATAAAAGAAAGGGAAGGGGAAGCAATTAGTGGTGTAGTTTTTTCCTACACCAAGACAAGCAGAGATAGGGACCAGCATGCAAAGCACCAACCCCTCCTCTCTTAGTTAACAAGCAGGAGACCACACTTCTTCCCCTGGAACTCCAAGCAAATCATCTAGTTTCTTTGTAACTCATTTCCTGTCAGTAAAATGAAGGAAACAACCTCTTCTTCATGCAACTCAAGTAGTGCTGATCCTGGAAATGAAAGTGCTATATATCCACAGATAATAGAGAACATTTTGTTTTTGTGGTTTTTATTTATTCCAACAGAAGAACTTAAAAAAAAATTCTCCCATGACAACATCACATCATAATCATAAGGAGGAAAGCCACAGTGAAATCTCTGAGAATAATTCTCAAATTCCTTGTGCATAAACAAGTATACTGGGAGATAATGGTAGTAAAGTTTGCTCTCTTACCAAAAAACCCTCTATATTCAGTAAAAACAATAATGTCATATGCCTTCATCTCATAAATATTCCACAATCAACTTTATTTATGCTTCATGATCTATGTTTAAAAAGTAATCACATTTAGAAACATACAGAAAAGTATGTAGAATACTAAATTATGCTTACCATGAACCAGAGGGCTCTGTATGGATTACTTTAATCCTTTTATCAACCCTAGAGAATAGATACATTATCTTCTTCATTTTACAGATGATAAAGCTAAGCCAACAGAGAGGTTAAGTGACTTGCCAAAGTCACCCAGAAAATGAGTGGCAGGGCTGGGATTTGCATCCAGGCAGCTGTGTGCCCAGATTTTCACAATTAAGCACTGTGCTTATATTGCCTCTTGTATAACACATACTCATGTTCCTGCCATATTTAATAAATGTTAATAATGTCATACTTGTTCCATGGTTTTAAAAGAAAATATCACATAAAGAAGATGTGGTACATATATACAATGGAATATTACTCAGCCATAAAAAGGAACTAAATTGTGCCATTTACAGAGACATGGATGGACCTAGAGACTGTCATACAGAGTGAAGTAAGTCAGAATAAGAAAAACAAATACCGTATAATATTGCTTAGATGTGTAATATAGAAAAATGGTACAGATGAACTTATTTGCAAAGTAGAATCAGAGACACAGATGTAGAGAACAAACGTATGGATACCAAGGAGGGGAGGGGTCACTGGGATGAACTGGGAGATTGGGACTGACAGATATATACTACTATGTATAAAACAGATAACTAATGAGAACCTACTGTATAGACAGGGAACTCTACTCAGTGCTCTGTGGTGACCTAAATGGGAAGGAAATCCAAAAAAAGAAGGGATACATGTATACATATAGCCAATTCACTTTGCTGTACAGCAGAAACAATACAACATTGTAAAGCAATGATACTCCAATAAAAATTTTTTTAAAAATTAAAAAAATAAAATATCACAGATATTCAAGTTTCCTGTGCACCCATTCTCATCCCCACTCTTTCCCAAAGGCAACCACTATCATGTACTGATGCATCATGGGTCCTTCCAGCCCATGTTTCATAATTGATTACTGTGGTATGTGAGAATGTAACATACAGTACATAGTAATGCCTGTTTGTTTTTTAGGTATTGTACTCTAAATATTATTCAGCAACTCCGTTTTCAAGATTTATCTACATTAATTAATGCAGATCTGCCTGATGCATATATTCCATTGAAAAATACATCACAATTTATCTACTGACAGACACTGAGGTTAACTGATTTTTTTCCTTGTTATCACAAAGAAAGTTGCAATGTATACCCCTCCACATTTCTCCTTTTATAATATGAGGAAATTTCTCTAGGACAGATCCTAGAAACTGAATGCCAAGGTTATATGATATGCACATCTTTAACTTTATTAGATACTATAAATTGCTCTCCAAAGTGGTTGTACCAATTTATATTCCCACCAGCATGTTCCCCATACTTTCAACAACGTCTGGAGTAAAAATTGATAATTTTTGCCTTTCTGATGGTATCGTATTGTTGTTTTAATTTACATTCCCCTGATAACCAGTGAGGTTGAACATTTTTCATATGTTTATTAACTGTATGGGTTTCCTCTTATTAGAAGCACCTCTTCATTTCCTTTGCTCATTTCTCTACTGGATTATTTGACCTTTTCCCTACTGACTTGTGGCAGTTCTTTACATATTCTGTATATGAATATTTTTCATTATGCACATTAAAATCATCTCATAGATTATTGCTTGTCTTTTAACTTTATGACATCCCTGTCCCAGCTAAGATTTTAAAGTCTGTCAGCATTTTCAATCTTTTCCTTTATGGTTTGTGCTTTTTTGTGTGTCTCATTTAAATAACTGTTCTCAACACCAAGGCTGTTTTGCAAGATTTCCTTCAAGCAGTTTTAAGTTTTACATTTCCATATTTAGATCTTTGAATGAGTTTTATTTTCTTGTCTGATGTGATGTAAGGATCTAATTTTATTTTGCTCTACACGGATGACCAACTGTGCAGTATCATTCACTGTCTGGTCCATCCTTCTCCCACTGATTTGTGATGGCTCTATTTCACATACAGTTCACATATATGTACAGGAGTGTTTCTGGGCTCCCTATTCTGTTCCATGGCTCTATGTGTCTATCTTTGTTGCCAAACTATTCCACTTTAATTACTACAGCTTTATAATAAGTTACATATAATAATGTTATAAATTATATGTTATATAAGGTATAGTGGGTTTTCATTACTGCCTTGGTAAAACGTTGGTGAAAACCTAAATACTTTGAAAAGACATGAGGATATAGCCAATTATTTTTCTTTTCATAACAGAGTGACTGTACTTAATCTCATGTCTCCCTCCCATACTCCTTCCCCAGTATAGAAAACAAGTCTAAAAACTAATCAAAAACCACAACTTCGTCTTTTCTAAGAATTGCAAAACAGGAAGGAAGGAAGGAGGGAAGTGCCCCTCAGCCAGAGGCTGGAGACCACCATCTCCAGTTCCTTAAAATCATTTTGATCACGGGAGTTCTACTATACATGATAAAACCTAAGACAATCCCCCCCCACCACTCTGAGAAGTGCCCTTTGATCAGCTGGGGAGAGAAGACCCTGTGACACGCAAGTAGGACAGTCAACAGCTGGTGATCTTCAAGTACAGAAACAATTGAGACGTGTGATACTCAGCAGAGGGGTGGAAGGTGCCTCCAAAAGCCTATTAGAAGTGGTGCTGATAGTAATATCTGAAAGGGTTCACAGTGTTCAGTAACACGCTTAGGGATCTATAGCTTCATCAAGGTTTTGACCTGCTCTCTCTTCCTATAGACATGCAGTCCCATATCACAGTGGGAGAGAGGGACCTGATTTCTTCCCTGTGCAATTAGGTGAGTGGAGTGTTGAGTGGAACAAAGTTATTGATTTTAGATGATGTTGCTAACATCAAGCCGTGAGTCCTGGAAACTCCTGGGAGCAGGTACCTAACTTTCCCCCTGGACACGTTCTCAACACTGACTACTTACCGACAGGATGACTGCATGTATACTACGCTCGAGGCATTGGGACTGAAGAGAAGGGTGCTTGGTAGCTCCATTAAATCCTCCCTCAGCATTACAAGAGAAGGGGTACAAGAATAAATCAGGTAAGCATCTAGTCCATTTACTTTCTTCTAAGAGGCCTAATGAAATGAAGCTCACTCCCTTTTACCAGATCTTACCAAACTTTCCACATTTTTACCACCCACTACTGATGTCAGCTCAAGGGTGAAATTATGCAAAGAGAAAAAGAAATGGAGGGTAAAAAGGAAGGAAAGAAATAAAATATATGAGACAATATGAAATGTCAATGTGCAGATTTCCTAATATCCTCCATATTTGGGCTACCTCCTGGTGATTTTGAAGGTCAATCAATCTCTCTGTCTCAGGGGATCAAACTGAGAAATAGTAATGAAATAAAATAGATCATTTCAGGAAATAGTAGCATCATGTGAAATGACATGAGAAAAAATACACCTAGGAGAAAACTAATCATTCAAAATTAACTTTTAAGAAATACTCAACACTGTGTTAAGAAGCTCCAACTGTGTTTTCTCTCATTTTCCCAAAACTGCTCTTAAAGCCCATAGCTGAATACAAAGGTACTAAGTACCTCCTTCTCATTCCCAGTTCAGTGGAACTACCCACAATGGACATATTTCAGCAAAAACCCCCACTGGGAACGGAGAGAAGGTTTAGGGCGAGGAGAAGAAGCTATCTCTACCCCTCAACATCTTATGAGTTGCTTACAGTTTGTATAGCAAGATAGCACACACTACAGGGTATATTGTATTAGTGGTTACTTACCAAGGGGATATTTATTTTAGCTAAAAATATAAACCTAGTGATAAAAAGAAAATTATTTTATTTTTCATGCCACATCTAGGAGAGGTGAACACCTTTCCTGGGTTCAGAGGTTATATTCCTCCAGCTTCTTTGTTTAAAACAATGAAAGCCCAGTCTAGCTAGTTTAGGCAAGAAAAGAATTTAATAAAGGCCACACAATTTCCCACAACACCAGGAAACCAGGTTTAGAGGTGACCACGCCACAGATTTGCGCTGTTGGAGACAAATCAGCCACCAAACTCCAGCTTGGGCTTCTAACAGTGGAACACTGGTCCTGCTGCCTCTAGAAACTGGACTGTATTTACCAAAAACAGATTCTTCTAGGTACTTCTTCCTTTTTTTTTTTTTTGGCTGCACCGCACAGCATGTGAGATCTTTTTTTTCCTTTTTTTAAAATTTATTTTTGGCTACGCGTGGGCTTTCTCTAGTTGCGCTGAGCAGGGGCTAATCTTTGTTGGGGTGCGCAGGCTTCTCATTGCAGTGGTTTCTCTTGTTGTGGAGCACGGGCTCCAGGCGCACAGGCTTCAGGAGTTGTGGCACGCAGGCTCTAGAGCGCAGGCTCAGTAGTTGTGGCACACGGGCTTAGTTGCTCTGCGGCATGTGAGATCTTCCTGGACCAGGGCTCGAACCCGTGTCCTCTGCATTGGCAGGCAGATTCCTAACCACTGCGTCACCAGGGAAGCTCCCAGCATGTGGGATCTTAGTTCCCCCACCAGGGATCGAACTCATGCCCCCTGCATTGGAAGCATAGAGTCAACAACTGGATCTCCAGGGAAGTCCTAGGTACTTCTGATTAAGAGTCTAGAGTGAGTGCATTTGACTGGCAAAGTTTCAGGTCACTAGATTGTGTCCTCACTGAAATATAACCTTGGAAAAGTGAGTTTCTGGCCTCTCCAGTGGGGAAGTGCAGATATACAAAGGAGGGAATTCTCTCAAAGGGGAAGAGTGTTCAAAGTCACAGGGAGGCCAGAGGGAATAACAATGTGCCCTCTAATGTGGAAACTGCATTTCCTAAATCCTTGCTTCTCAAGCTTCAGTGTGCAAACAGATCACCTGGAGATCCTGTTAAAATGCAAATTCTGATTCTGTGGGTCTGGGGTGGGACCTGAGAATCTGCATTCCTAATAAGTTCCCAGGTGAGACTGGTCCATAGACCATTTTAGTAGATGAATAGATGTTACTGCATAAAATCAGAATCTATTACACTTGACTATTCAAGAGTATCGAGCACAGTCTAATAATGGCAGCGATGATAACAATGAAAATATTAATAATGGTGGAAACTATTATTTATTGAATGTTTATCACATGTCATGTACTCTCTTTAGTGCTTCACCTATACTTTGCATTTGGTCTCACATGTCTGTGAGACAGACATGTTATTACTTTTCAAATGAGGAAACTGAGTCTCAGAGAAATAAACTGACTTAGCTAAGGTCACAAGGCCAGTAGGAGGCAGGGCTGGGAATCAACCTAGGCATGTCTGATCCCAGACTCTGAGTGGGCAAGCTCTACCATCTCAGTGCCCAGCACTGCCTGCCATATCAATCCTCAGATGAGCACCCCTTTATGAAAACGAGGGAAATGATGGTATTAACTGAGCCTGAATTTTAATTTTGCCTCTCTTACCTTTCAGAATTTATGTTGCAGGTCTTCCTGCAGGAAGGTACAGGAAACGGTGTGGCTAAGAAAGCAAATTTAGTCTTGTTCCACCTTGTAAGAAGAGGCATATATTTCTTGTAGGATAAGGAAATATATAAAATAATGTATGCATGTATATGTATGTATACATATACATATATATACAGACATAAAGCATATGCTTACTTATACATATTTCTATCCCTTATATTAGAATACTGTTCTAGTATACCTAGTCTTTGAATGACACATATAAACAACTCCTCTATCTGCCCACACAAAGAAAACTAAATGCTCAAAAAAACAAACAACAGCAACAAAAACCCACCCCACACAAATAGTAGTAGGTGTCTCTGGTGTGCTACCTCTTTCAAGATTAGAATCCAGAATGTCCCTGGAAGAACACTCCCACCTGACCCCAACACTCAGCTGTGGAGTCTACTTAGGAATGGTCTCAATACAGTTCCCAGGGTATGAGCTTGATGCTTCAAGGACTAATTCGGGGGTTAGTGGGAAGGCGGTGGCACAGGCTCTGTCCACTGCTAGGCATGAATCCCAGCAACACTTGGCAACCGCCTCGGGGACCAAGCAGGGATCAAGTATCTATAGGTGAAGCTAATACAGAGGAAGCTGAGATGAGACATGGTAAGAGAGAAACTATAGACATTGTTTGAACCCTGGATAAAAGCTCATTTGAAGATGTGTCCTTCGACTATAACGCAGTTAATTGTCTTTATACATTTATTTTAACTCAGATCTTCTGTTTCCGACAAGAGAAACCATTGTTTATTTGTGTCAACACAGACCAAATAACTAGAAGTAATATGCAACTTAATTTTTAAAACCTCACTGAACTAAATTTTACATGAGTAGGTTTCAAAAAGTATTCTATTAAATGCTTTAGACTACATCCATTTTTCTCTGAATGCACTGTTTTATAGAAAATATAATCAATTAGTAAAAATTAGAAGAAAAAAGATAAAGAGATTAAAAAAAACCCAAAACTGAAAATCTAGAAATAGACCCAGTTATAAACAAAAATGAGATACATAAATCAATTCAGTGTACAATGGGAATTATTCAATAAGTGATGTTGGAACATTTGACTACCTATAAAAATAATGAAGTGAGGTTCCACCCTAAAATATATTCTGATGATAGAGTTAAAGGTAAAAAAAAAAAGGAGACAGAAGGGGAGGAGAGGAAAAGAAAAACAAAAAACAAAACAGAAGACAATATAGGAAAATATATATTTGATTCAAGACAGGAATTCATAAGCAAAATGCCAAAGGCAGAAAAGATGATAGCCAACTAGACAGATAGATAGATAGGTAGGTAGAGGTTGAAAAAACAGCCTTCATAAAAATTAAGAAAATCCATACCTCAAAAAATCCCATCAACAAAATTATATAGAAATTAATGGTGGACTCCCCTGGTGGCACTGTGGTTAAGAATCCACCTGCCAATGCAGGGGACAAAGGTTCGAGCCCTGGTCCGGGAAGATTCCATATGCTGCAGAGCAACCAGGGTTGTGCACCACAACTACTGAGCCTGAGCTCTAGAGCCCGTGCTCTGCAACAAGAGAAGCCACCACAATGAGAAGCCCACACACTGCAAAAAACAGTAGCCCCTGCTCACTGCAACTAGAGAAAAAGCCCGTGCGCAGCAATAAAGATCCAATGCAGCCAAAAAACAAAAAATTAATTAATTAATAAAAAATTAATGGTAAAGTGGGAAAATGTATTTCCAATATACATGGATATGTATTTCCAATATATATGATAGACTATGAGTTAATATTTCTAATATATAAAGAACACATACGAATCTATTAGAAAAAGATAAAGATGTAGATTCTCAAAAGAAAACACATATATTACAAACGTGAAAAGCAAAAGTTGATTGCTTGCTACAATAAGACTTCTGGGGAAAAAAGCTGACTAATAAAAGGGGTTCTCCTACACTGTTGGGAATGTAAGTTGGTACAGCCACTATGGAAAACAGTATGGAGGTTCCTCAGAAAACTAAAAATAGAATGACCATATGATCCAGCAATCCCACTTCTGGTAATATATCCAGACAAAACTATAATTCAAAAAGATACATGCACCCCTACATGCATAGCAGCACTATTCACAAGAGCCAAAACATGGAAACAACCTAAATGTCCATCGACAGATGAATGGATAAAGAAGATGTGGTACATAAATACAAAGGAATACTACTCAGCCATAAAAAAGAACAAAATAATGCCATTCACAGCAACTAGAGATTATCATACTAAGTGAAGTAAGTCAGAAAAACAAATACCATACGATATCACTTACATGCAGAACCTAAAATATGGCACAAATGAACCTATCTACAAAACAGAAACAGACTCATAGACATAGAGAACAGATTTGTGGTTACTAAGGGGGAGGGGGGAGGAAAAGAGATGGACTGGGAGTTTGGGGTTGGTAGATGCAAACTATTACATTCAGAATGGATAAATAACAAGGTCCTAATGGATAGCACAGGGAACTATATTCAATATCCTGTGATAAAACATGATGGAAAACAATATAAAAAAAGAATGTATACATGTGTATAACTGAGTCACTTTGCTGTACAGCAGAGATTAGCACAACATTGTAAATCAACTATACTTCAAATAAACATGGGGGGTTCTTGCACAAAATCATAAAAGAAGCTGTGTGTATGTATGTATATTTAAGAAATATACACACAGAAACCCAACTCATAATGCAATAAAAATTTAAATTTATGACAAATGCTCCACATTTACATAAAAATCTCAAAAATTAATGGAATTGAAACCACTGCGAGATAGTCAATAATTCTTCTAATAATGTATGTCCTCTTTACTCATGACTGTTTGCTAAGATTTGAGTTGAGCACTGTAATAGGGCTGACATGAAAATTAATAATTTTATCCACACATTGTTAACATTTGTTAACTTTGTGAGTTTAGTTCTAAACAGAAATAAGAACGGTTTTCCAACAGGGAAACAGATTTTTTTTTGGCCGCACTGCGCATCTTGTGGGATCTTAGGTCCCTGACCAGGGATTGAACCCGGGGCCACAGCAGTGAAAGCACCAAGTCCTAACCACTGAACCGCCAGGGAACTGCCAGGAAATAGAATTTAAATGACATCAGTAAAACTAAACAAAATGGAACAATTTCTCTTTGTTTCTGTCTGACTAGTCATTTGTCAAATTATTTATTTTAAAAATATTATTCAAAGGTATGCAGTATTTCTACAATGATTTGATAAAGACTTAAGGTTGCACAACATCCATTTTAAAAGTACCCGATGTTGCTTTTAGCTAGTTCTTTCAGAACCTTTCTTCTTTGCTTAGTCCTAAGTATGCTTTACATATTAAATACTTAGGGTCCATTTGTACATATTCATTCACATACATTTGGATGTGCTGGATTCTAAATTTTTTTTAAAAACCTATGTTTAAAATAAATTTATTCTAATATAAATAAATATGCAAATAAATAAATAAAACTTTTAGAGCACAGAGCCTAGTTCGGGCTGTACAGAACAAAGGTAAATTATAAGTTAACTTTATATATCTCTCATAAAAGAAAAGTATCAATCAGATTTTTATTTGTCCATTGATGTTTCCAGTCCAAATAGTGTTTCTCTAAAGCTAATAATATCTTAGCAGTATAATATCCTTCCACAGAACAATGGATCAAAACATCAGGATCATTCTTTAGGAAATTCCTATTACAGTCAGTTTGAGCCTCAATGTCTCATTTACTATACACATACTAGCGGACTAATATCCACTAGGCAGATGCAAGGAAATCTTTCAACTTGCTTTTGCAGGGGTAAATTATTAGAAGGATATGCAATACAAACAATAGTTTTACTAAGCTGTTTTGCTATACTGGACCACTTTGTAAAATACATTTCTGAATTCTACCCTCAAATATAAATTAAGTGAGAATGTAGAAACTCTGTCAGGCTGTCTCCTATTTTACAAAAAAAAGGGGAGGAGGGGGACAAATAAATAAACCAAATTTACAACTATTTAAGTGAAAAGGTACTACTTATATCCTATATGTATCAAGAGTTAGAGTCTTAATACAAAAACTTTCACAAGCCTGATAAAGATAATATTGTGTCTAATGATGTGAATATTGGCCAAAGACCATGTTGTGATTAAGTGACTGAATTAAAACTAGAAAGGAAGGAAGGAAGAAGGAGAGACAGCCCAGGGAATGGGACAGAATATTTACAAATCGTATTTAATAGAAGACTTACAACCAGAATCTATAAAGAACTCTTATAACTCACCAATAAAACGACAACATAACTAGAGAATGGGCAAAGGATCTGAATGGGTTTTTCTCAAAAGAAAGATATACAAATGGCCAATAAGCACATTAAAAAAATATAGTCATTAGGGTAATACAAATCAAAACTACAACAAGTTACTACTTCACACACCCAGCAGGATAATTTTTTCAATGGAAAATAACAAGTGTTGGTGAGCATACGGTGAAATAGGAATCTTTTAAAATTGTTGGTGAGATTGTAAAATGGTGAAGCTGCATTGGAACACCGTTTGGCAGCTCCTCAAACATAGAGTTACCATATGACCCAGTGATTCCACCTCTAGGTAGCTGCCCAAGTGAAATGAAAATATATGTCCACACAAAAACTTGTATATAAGTGATATTAGCAGCATTATTTACCACAGCCAAAAAATGGAAACAACCTAAGTATCCATCAGCTGATAAAGGAAAAACAAAATGTGGTCTATTCATACAATGAAATAGAAAGGAAAATAACACTGATAGACGCTACCACACAGATTAACCTTAAAAAAATTACGCTAAGTACAAGAAGGCCATCACAAAAGGCCACAAAATAGGAGTCTATTTATATGAAATGTGCACAACAGGCAGATCCACAGAGACAGAAAGTAGATTAGTGGTTGACTGGGGCTGGGAGGAGGGAAAGAATTACTGCTAATGGGTATGGGGTTTCTTTCTGGGGTGATGAAAATATTTTGAAATTAGATACTAGTGATGGTTAATAATAGCCCAGATTAAATAAATACTGAATGTTAGAATTACAGAACATTTAGAATGTTAGAATTACAGATAGGGGCCTCATATAATTATTTATTTCTCCTCTCAATCCATTCCAGTTAGGTCCATGTATTCCAGAAATGCAAGTTATCTGATTATTATAAATTTTGAGAGAAAAAATAAAATACTTCTTCGAGATATATTTGTTGCTTTTTAAAAAAACTTGTTTTAAACTGCCACACCAACTAAAATGAATAAAGTGCTAAATTGGTTCAAATAAATAATACTGAAAAAAACATCAGGTCTATTTTCAACGTATGCCTAAACCAACGTCATTTTGGCTTCAAAACAGTAACCAAGAGCATTAAAAAAAACTTTCAAAAATAACTGTACTTATAAAAATTCAGCTTAAGATCAGATACAAACCTTAAATACAGCCATGCAATATCAACAGCACAATCCTACAGCTGTCCTCTCAGCCCTGAGGTACATCGACTGGATAGATGGCCTTATTTCAGATGAATTTCCTTTACTGTATCACCTGGATGTATAGTATTTCTTATTTCTATCTTTCTGAGAATAATAAAGGCCCAAATTCTAGCAAATTGAGCCAGTGGTTTTAGGAGTGCTGACGGCGCAGAATTCTCTGATGTACATGGATGAGGGACTCTGTCACCTCACGTGCCATACCTGGTATGCACTGTGCCGTGGCCTCAGTGGTTATGGTCGGAGCAACTGGGGGCTGCTGCTGACTGGAGCTCACTTCTGGCTCTGTGTTAACTGAGGGAGAAAGGGCCACCTCACAGGAGGAGACCTGGCTGGGCAGATGGGACAGGAGCTCTTCAGAAGCAACTTGCTCATCCTGTCCAGGCAGCTGCAGGGCAGACAAAGGGATGCTGATCTGTTTGTTAGGATGGGATGTGCTCACCGGCATCTGTATGGCCACCTGCTGGCTGGTGCCATGGGCACTAGTGGGTCCTCTGTTTGGTGAAGCCAAAGATACCCTACCAGTCTTCTGGACGATTGGTCTAGACATCACAGAGGGGGATGCAGACATACCATGTGGGTCTAGCTCTGTGCTGATGGCAGATGTTACATGGGGAATCAGCTTAGCAGACCCTATACAGGAGGGACCAGCATGAGTCTGAGGCTTAGGTTTTGCCATCTGCGTCAATGAGAGGGCTGGTCCATCTACCCCTCCGGTCAGCTCTGCATTCGCCACAATATAATAATCTTCAGGAATCTCCTGTTTGATTTTCTTAATGATCACATCACTGCTGCATTCATCAATCATCTGAGCTTGGGAGCTTGAATGGAGAGAAGATGGGACTATTCCAGGCCTTTTTCGAGCAATGCTTTGAGGCCTTTGGGTTTGGGGTTCAAAGTCACTATCCTCATCTGTAACAGAAGACTCACAAACCATGTCAAACAGAGTGTTTTCATCTTCATACTCTTCAACAGCTTCATCCAGTTCAGAGGGCTCACTGCAATAAGAGAAGTCACAAGAGTCTCTGGTCCGATTACAGTCTAGCTTTGCTTTCACTGGTCTCCCAGGGTACCTTTCAACAGGGCTAGTTTGTGTCTCAGAGGGCACTCCAATTATACTGGGACTATCAGAGTTAAAACTTCTGTTATCCTGGAAACAGACCCTTTCTTGGGAGCCAGCTCTGCAAGTAGCTGTCAGTGGCCAGTGATAAGCATGGCCCGCACTACAGCCCCACATTGCTGTCAGGTTCCCATGGGAACCTTCCGAAAGCAAATGTTTCAGGTTTGGAATGAGGCTGCAAATGGTCCCATGGCTGTGGGCCCAGCTGACCAATTTGGATAGATTCTCAGATGAGGTATGAAGGCAATCCTCCATGTTACAGGATCAGCAGTGTCTTTCCTAAAGGAAAATAATCAGAATAAGAAGCTATTATTACCCAAGATATTCCCATATCTCAATCACTTCAATTTCCTTAAACTATGATCATGTGGCATTAAAAAAATGTACTTCAAAACTGTATCCAGTTAATATCACTGCATATGGGCAGAGACTGGAAGAGAATACAGGAAAAAAAGTAAAAACAATCGATGGTTTATGGCTACGGGACTTGAGAAATTTTTTGTTAATTTCCTTTATTGTTATAATGTCTACATAAGAAAAAAAAGTGAAAGAAAAAACAAGCAATAAAAAAGAGGTGAGCTTTTTCATAGTACATTTTACTTCCAAAGTCACACAGAGAGAGGTTCAGTCAGCCCTGTAATAATAAAATGTGTGTATTATTTGTATTAACCAGGAGGATGAACTTCTAACTTCACCTTCTGCTACCATAAACTTCATTACTAGAGGCAGGGCCACCAAAGGCTTAGATCCATTCTAGGATGGATGTCACAGAAGGGAAATCTGCTGGGCACCAGAAAACAAATGACACTACTGGAAGTCCAAGAAGAGAATGAGGGGCTGTATCTGGGAAGTGGGGAAGAAAAATTTTTAACAGAGATGGGAAAACAGTCTGGGAGGGGAGCCACTAGAGGCCCCTGCTGGGGTCAGGGGCACAGACAGGCTGTAGACCAGAAGCAAGGATGGGTAGGCCGGGTGCCAGCACCCTAACCAAATCTTAGGAGCAGGCTCCCCACTTCCTTGCTGTCTGAAATTTCTGAGACATTGCCTTTATCTCACAATTTAGAGGTAAAAACATGCGTCTGGTGTATTTTACCATCTGAGGTTCCTATACACCCAAGTTGGTATATAATCAACTACCACAGAGGAATGAATCATTCCTTATTGGGAAAAGGTCAAAAAGAATACTTGTTATGGGTCCTTGACTGGGTAAGAGTGAGGACAACATGATGAGCAAAAGAAGTAAAGAGGCACGTGGAGTCCACATGTGATTAGAAAGGTTTAATAAGGCTCTGTCAAAAGGGACATCCTGGGAAGAACTAGGGAGGAAGGAACAAGGATCTTTTTTTTTGAATTTTTGAATTTTATTATTTTTTTATACATCAGGTTGTTATTAGTTATCCATTTTATTCATATTAGTGTATACATGTCAATCCCAATCTCCCAGTTCATCACACCACCACCACTACCACCCCCCGCCACTTTCCCCCCTTGGTGTCCATACACTTGTTCTCTATATCTGTATCTCTATTTCTGCCCTGCAAACCAGTTCATCTGTACCATTCTTATAGAGGAACAAAGATCTTGATGTGTGTTCCCTGGTCATCTGCAGCTGTGGGCGACAAAAGGTACCTCGCTGGAAGTGGGCTCTGCACTAAGGTGCCAAGGTCCAACTGCAATGCCATGTGACCATGCAAAAGGGCGCATAAGAGCCTCCATTCTCTGCCCTGCCTCCATGGCACACCAACAGTAGTGTTTGGTCAATTCAAACCCTTTAACATGTTTTATCACATGTGTGATATGGCCTCTGTGATATGGCCACAGCTATAGTCAACATCCCGACCCTCATTTTCTACTACTACTATGGCCTTTTCCCATATTTCCTGTCTCCTCTCTAAACAGTTTCTCACCCCCACTGGGCCTCTAAAAACTCATTCTTTGGCTTGATACGTAGCCTTCCTCTTTCTTCACCTGGAAAACCCCTTCAAGACTGACCACCTCCTGTTGATGTCTTTCTAGATACTCTTTCAGTCTCAGAGATTTTAGATTTTCTTCCTGTACTTCCATTATCTCAAGAAACTTGGCCTTTGCTGTACTGTTATCAATGGACATTCTTATCCATTTCCCAGACTTGACTGAGGATTACCTGAGGACTGGGACTATGATATAATTTTTCATTCATCAGTGAGGACCTACTTAGGGATACAGAAGTTAATAAGATATGGTCCTGCTCTTGAGACCTTACAATCTATTGCTGGTGCTGAATAAGTGAATGAATGAATTTATAAATGCTGGCAGCACCATCAACACTAACAAAGTAAACATATAAGACCCTCAAATAAGAAACAAGAAATTTCCTCCTAAGACTTTTATTGTAATCATTCAAGGGATTAGAGGCTTTTCTCCCCAGTGATGTAACCAAAACACAGCTGTCTTGTGTATGTAGCAGAGTAATACATGAACCACCAGATTTTATGAAAGCAGCACAACAAATCAGAAGGACAGGGACTAGTGTGGGAGTCAAGAACTTCAAATTTTCATCCTGGAGCTCCTGTCTGTGGCCTCAGACAAGCCACTAATTATCTCTAAGCTTAAAATGACAGGACTATAATCTTTATGTTTCCTTCGTACTCTAGCAATTTAGGAACTTACTTCATTTATATTCCTTTCATATAACTTTAAAGTAGAAATGCAGAAAAACAGAAAGACTGGGTGGGGGGTGTTGATGTTTGTTTGTTTGTGTGTTGTCTGCGCCGCACGGCTTACAGGATCTTAGTTCCCCAACCAGCGACCGAAACTGAGCCCTCGGCAGTGAAAGCACGGAGTCCTAACCACTGGTCCACCAAGGAATTCCCTGATGTTTGTTCTTCGAGCTTTCTTAACATATCTGTTTAGTTGGTATGGCAGAGACTGCTGTTTGCCTACCCAGTATCCATTGTCTCCTATTCATTACAGAGTCCCAATCTATTGGGGCAGCAATATGCTCACCTAAAACATATTTCCCAGCTTCCTTCGAAATGGGAAATCTCATGACACCATTCTGGCCAATAATATGTAAACGGAAGTCACTGGGTGGGGCTTCTGCAAAAGCCCTTTGAAGCACAGACTTGTCCCAGTTTTCACCTTTTTCCCTTTGTCCTTCCCTTTCTTCCTGCCTGGAATAAGGACATGATGGCTGGGCCTGCAGAGGCCATCTTAGGATCATGAAATAAGGACTTAAGGATGGGAGAGAATAGCCAGAGGAGCTTGGTGACATCATGGAGCCACTGCATCAGCTCTGAACTGCCTAAGATTCCTTGTTACTTAAGGGAAAGATAATCCCATGATCTCGCTTAAGCCACTGTTGTTGAAGTATTTGATTACACACAGCTGAACTCAACTACTAACTGATGCACAAAAAATAATACATTCACCTCTGGTTTTTGAAACCTTAGAGCAGAATCCTTCATTTTCTTTGCACTATACTCTAGGTTTCTCAGACTGGATTCCACAAATAAATCTTGGGAGGTCTATAATTTTATGGCATAATGTTTATAATTGTTTTCATTTTTATCATAATAAAAATACAGTTAATATAAGCATATTATGAATTATCTAAATCTTATATCTAAGTATCACCTTGTAATTTTAGTTCCCCTTTGCCTTTGTATCTATACTCATATTAGTGTCCACAATCAACTAAAGTAACATCACTCAACTTCCAATTTGCTGGGAAACTTTCATGCTGTACTCTTTCTAGCAGATATAAATACAAAACTACTCTTCTGCATTAATAATTTTCAAATGAAAAGTATTATGATTTGACATCATGAAAATAGCATATGTAATGTGAAGCAAAATACCTCTTTAAATGTCGTAGGCTAACGAGAAAAGAAATAAATGATATATGCTCACAGAAAAAATCATATACATTATGGCACAATATTTGAATGAAGTCATTGTAACAGTTCAAACTGTAAAAAATGTGGCAGAATCAAAACACAAAACTGTATAAGCCTGAGGAAGTCAAAAGTACTTACTGTCCAGGTAAAAGCTACTATACAGTAGTAAAATAGTAACTTTGCTGAAGACCCGCAGCCAGAAAAAATTATAATTAAAATAAAAGACAAAGTGGATAAAACTTTAAATTTTGTTAAAAGCTTATCCACTTAATTCTATAATAATCACCAACCTCTAAGAATCAACAGGTAGTAATCATAGATCACTTTTATTACATTATGAAACTTACTAGCAATCTCATGAAGAGGCTCTTAAACTTTTCTTGAGTACCATAAAATGAAAATATTTTTCCAGTATTACTATTAATATAATTCAACCAGGCAACCAATGTTAACTGGTAGCTTTGAGAGCATAATTAGCTAATATTTAAGGTACTTAAATGGATTGAGCCTAAGCTGACAAGGAATAGCTATCAATATACTGCAATATATTCAAAGTTTAATACAAAACAGAATCAACCATAAGACAATCAAGGTACTTTCAAACTGCTGAGAATAAGTACAGCTAACCCTTGAACAATACGGGTTTGAACTGCGCAGATGTACTTAAACACTGATATTTTTCAATAGTAAACAGTACAGTACTACACAGTCAGTGGTTGGTTGAACCCTGGATACAGAGGGCCTACTATAAATTATACACAGATTAACTTGGAGTTGTTCAAGGATCAACTGTAGTTTCTAGGATCTACTAATTTCCTTCAGCAGTCTGATGATAAGCTCTATGCTGAAAAATAATGTTTCTTCTACATTTTCAAGAATAGAAAAATAACTTCAGATAGGATTTTCCCATATTTTATATGGGCAATGATTGGATTAGACACTAAGCTTTACAGAATTATCATGGGATATGTCATTAAAAATTGAACCCCAAGGAGGCCTGCCTAGCAGAGTGTAGGTTAAGTATGAGATTTGATTGTCCTAAATCAGCAAAAAAAGCTATAAAGTTATCATCACCACACTGTTAACTTAGGCAAGCAGATATTCTATCATTAGTATTTATATTGTTAAAGTCAAAATCAGAAACATTATAGAATCAGACTTTCTACCATTAAACCTAACATTAATTATTAGGTTTCAGAACAACATAAAACTATTATTATATCTAACATTCACTGAACAATTACTGATTGCCAGGTACTACTCTAGGACTTGACATATCAATAATCCTAATTATATCAACAATCCTAATAAATTAGGTAACTTATTATCCTCATTTTACTTGGACATAGTAATGGTAGAGACAAAATTTGAACTTCAGTCTTAACTCCAGAGCCCACACTGTTAATTAACATACTATACTGCCTCCAGCATTATAATAGTAGAAAGATATTGTCTCAAGTCTGGTTTTCTTATCATATTAATGTTGTTAATTTGAACTTATGGTTTTGTAGTTTTACTTTAGTTGAATTTGTATGTCTGTTTTTTTTTTTTTTTTTTTTTT
>NW_020174549.1:303127-328617 GCF_003031525.2 Neophocaena asiaeorientalis asiaeorientalis
TTTTTTGCGGTATGCGAGCCTCTCACTGTTGTGGCCTCTCCCGTTGCGGAGCACAGGCTCCAGACACGCAGGCTCAGCAGCCATAGCTCACGGGCCCAGCCGCTCCGCGGCACGTGGGATCTTCCCGGACCGGGGCACGAACCCGTGTCCCCTGCATCGGCAGGCGGACTCTCAACCACTGTGCCACCAGGGAAGCCCAGTTTTGATTTACAGGTTTATTAGAACTCTAAGCATATATTTTACGTATAAACATATTTAAATAACATTATGATGAAAATGACTTAAGCCAGCACTAGGTATAAAGAAGGTTCATGAAAATATTTTTCTTTCAAAAGTTTGAGAAAAACTTTTTTTTTAGGAAAAAAAAAGGTATAAAAAAATTATGCCGCTTTTCCAAAGCCTGACAATGAGCCACCAGTCAAACACCATGAATATCTTGTTGGCTTTCACCTGACTTCAGTTACAACAATTTGCCCCACAGTTCTTATAGTCTCTCTCTTTATGAGGTTCTGAACCTTTTAAAGGATTTGGTGTTGCTGTTGTTTTTTAATACCACTAAATCTCAATTACTGAGGCATAACAAAATGACACAAGAAGAAACAGAAAATCTGAGTAGCCATTTATCTATAAAAT
This sequence comes from Neophocaena asiaeorientalis asiaeorientalis, assembly GCF_003031525.2. Classification (NCBI taxonomy): domain Eukaryota; kingdom Metazoa; phylum Chordata; class Mammalia; order Artiodactyla; family Phocoenidae; genus Neophocaena; species Neophocaena asiaeorientalis. The sequence goes on from NW_020174549.1 coordinate 303,761, forward strand.
AAATTGAATTAAAAAAAATCTTGGGCTTCCCTGGTGGCGCAGTGGTTGAGAGTCCACCTGCCGATGCAGGGGACATGGGTTTGTGCCCCGGTCCGGGAAGATCCTACATGCCGTGGAGGGGCTGGGCCCGTGAGCCATGGCTGCTGAGCCTGCACGTCTGGAACCTGTGCTCCGCAATGGGAGAGGCCACAACAGTGAGAGGCCCGCGTACCGCAAAAAAAAAAAAAGAATCTTTTCCGGGCTTCCCTGGTGGCGCAGTGGTTGAGAATCTGCCTGCCAATGTAGGGGACATGGGCTCGAGCCCTGGTCCAGGAAGATCCCACATGCCGTGGAGCAACTAGGCCTGTGAGCCACAACTACTGAGCCTGTGCATCTGGAGCCTGTGCTCCGCAACAAGAGAGGCCACGATAGTGAGAGGCCCGTGCACTGCAATGAAGAGTGGCCCCTGCTCACCGCAACTAGAGTAAGCCCTTGCACAGAAATGAAGACCCAACACAGCCAAAAATAAATAAATAAATAAATAATAATAATAATAAAAATCTTTTCCAAAAAAAAATTTCACCGGTGAATTCTATCACTCATCAAGAAAGAAATAATACCAAAATTATGTAAATATTTTCAAAAACTAGGAGGAAGAACTACCCAACTTGTTTGAGGCTAGCATAACCCTTAATACCAAAACCAGACAAAGATATTACAATAAAGAATATTATAGATCAATATTCCTAATTTGATGCAAAATCCTTTAAAAACTTTAGCAAGCTGAATCCAACAATATATAAAATGGGTAATACATCATGACCAATCCCAGGAATGCAGACTTATCCCAGGAATGCAAGGTTGGCTGTTTATTCAAAAACTAATCATACTCCAATAAAAATTAATAAAAACAAAAACCAAAAACTAATCAATATAATTCAACATATTAACCATCCACTGGGGGGCATGTGATCAATTTCAATAGATGCAGAAAAAGTATTTGACAAAATTTTAAATCTATTTATGATAAAAACTCTTAGCAAACTAATAATAGTAGGAACTTCCTCAAACTGATAAAGTACATCTACAAAAAGTCTACAGCCAACATCATACTTAATATAAAAGACTGAATTGTTTCCTCCCAAGATCAGGAATAAGGCAAGAACGTACTCACTTGCATCATTTTTATTCAACATTGTACTAGATGACACAGCTACTGAAATAATACAATAAATGAAAAGGAAGAAAAATTAGAACAGAAGAAGTAAAATTTGTCTATTTGTAGATGATAGGGTTGTTTATGTAGAAAATTCCAGAGAATTCACAAAACAACAGCTAGAACTCATAAATAAATTTAGCAAAGTAACAGGATACAAGATTAATATTTTAAAAATCATATACCAGCCTAAAAATATTAGAAAATTAAAGTTTAAGAAATTATATTCATAGTAGTGCCAAATGTATTAAATACTTAGGAACAAATTCAAGACTTCTGTACTGAAAACTACAAAACACTGCTGAGAGAAATTAAACATGACCTAAATAAATAGAGATATATACCATATTTGTAGACTGGGAAGATTCAATATTGTTAGGTTGGTATTATTCCCAAATTGGTCTACATATTCAATGCAATTCCAATCAAAATTCTAGCAGGCTTTTTTAGTAGAAATTGACAAGTCGATTCTAAAGTTTATACGGAAATATAAAGAACTTATAGAATAACTAAGCAAAATTCTAAAGTAAGAATAAAGTAGGAGGACTCACTCTACCTGATTTCAAGACTTACAATAATTTCCAGCTACAGTAATCAAGACCGTGGGGTACTGACAAAAGAATAGACACATATATCAATGGAACAAAAGAAGTAGCCAAAAATAGACCCACACATATTTGGTCAATTGATTTTTGACAAAAGTGTAAAGGTAATTCAATAGGAAAGGAAAATCTTTCAGACAAACGGTGTTGGATCAATAGGATATCCATTAAAAAAAAAAATCAACCTTTAGTTACACTACACATAAAAATTAACTCAAAATGGATCACAGACCTAAATCTGAAACTAGAAAACTCTGAGAAGAAATCATAGGAGAATATCTTTGTAACCCTGGGGTAGGCAAATGTTCCTTAGGATGCAAAAAGCACGAGCCATAAAAAATTCTGATAAATTTTACCATATCAATTCTAATGGAATATAACTAGCTTTAGCAGGGATGGAGAAGGGATCCATTAAACTTAAACACATTCAACATTGCTACCTTCTTTCAGGAGTTCCCTGAGTAACTTTCAATGCAAAGGAAACTTGGGTATGGTCTAAAAAGCACTGATGATGTCTCAACTAACAGACCAGTGATTTAAAAACCTAGAAACAACAACAAAAATAAAACAGAACATGGGAAGCAACAGTTCTTTTAAAAAAACAGAAATAAGGTTACTCTGTTTTTTCTTATTGAGAATGATGTAAACTTCCTATTTTATTTTCCCACCAATTAGAACTCTCAGAATCTAAGAAGTATATCATAAAAACTTAATTTCTCCATATTCCCATTAAAGGATACAATTTATTATGTATGTTAAATATGGAAAACTACTTAAACAACGGAGATTTTATCAAAAACAAAAAAGTCTGAAGAAAAAAGTTCCAACATTTATGTGTAGAAAGGAGATACTACTTAAAAAAAACACAGTAAAGGATATGGAAAGGGTATTTATTGCTATTGAGGCCTAGAATGTGCTTTCTAAAATTTAAAATACATCTATTGTTTCAAACAAAATTTATATGTAAATTATATAAATTAGTAGACATTAAAAATGGGCTTACAAATAAAGAATTCAGAGAATATTTGCTTTTACTTTAAGATAGTGTATTTATTAATTTTCAAATGTCACAACTACCACGTAACTATTATGTAATTTTTTTGGAATGAGACAAATTCTAAAGATACTTTGTCCATAGTATTGATAATTTAAAAAAAATCACACTAAAAAATATTTAAATTCCATACCATGAATATATAACATGTATTTCATTTATATTTCAATTCAGTAAAATCTACTGAATACCTGCTATATGCTAAACACTGTGTTATGGAGTAAACTGTATCCCTCCAAAAAGATATATTTTAGTCCTAAGTCCCACCACCTCAGAATTACCTTATTTAGAAATAGGGTCATTGCAGATGTAGTCAGTTAAGTTTGGATGAGATCATACAGAGGTAGGGTAGGCCCCTAACCCAACACGACTAGTGTCCTTAAAAGATGACCGATACACAGGGAGAAAGCCATGTGACAATGAAGGCAGAGATTGGAATTATGCAGCTGCAAGCCAAGGAACACCAAAGATTGCCAGCAAACCACCAGAAAGAAGCTAGTAAGAGGAAGGAATGATTCCCTGCAGGTTTCAAAAGGAACATAGTCCTGCCAACATCTTCATTTAGGACTTCTAGCCTCCAGAATTGTGGGACAATAAATTTCTGTTGTTTTAAGCCACCCAGTTTGTGGTACTTTGCTAGGCAGCCCTACGAAACTAATACACACTGTGTGAAGCATTCCGGAAAAAAAAGAGAAATAAAACTGGCATTCTTTTTATTTTTTTGCGGTACGCGGGCCTCTCACTGCCGTGGTCTCTCCCATTGCGGAGCACAGGCTCCGGACGCGCAGGCTCAGGGGCCATGGCTCACGGGCCCAGCCGCTCCGCGGCATGTGCGATCCTCCCGGACCAGGTCACGAACCCGCGTCCCCTGCATCGGCAGGCGGACTCTCAACCACTGCGCCACCAGGGAAGCCCCAAAACTAGCATTCTTGACTTCAAGAAGTTTAAAGTTTAATAGTACACTATGTAAGTCAATTAATTAATAAACTATAATACAAGTAAATGTTCCAGATATGGGGATAATGATTAATTCTACTTTTGGGGTGAGGAGTGCAAAGGAAGTAGGATCTGCTTCCCGAAAGAGGTGAAGGCATTCTGCACAAAGCCACAGTGACTTGAAACAGTATGGTGATTTTAGCCAACTATAAGGATTCAGTTATTACTGGCTTGTGACCTTTAAGATGGGAACTATGGATGAAAGATTAAACTGAAGAATAATGCAGGGGCAAAAGCACGATGGTCTTTGTGTACCGTACAAAGAGCTTGGGAGTTTACTTTGTGAAGAGCCTAAATCAGAAAACAGACATGGGCCAAACTCGTATTTTATAAAGATCATTTTTCAGATAGATTAAAAGGTGGCAAGGGGCAAAGGAGTCTAGACCAGAGGCCTAAGGAATTAAAAAAGAGAGGAAGAGAGGGCAGATCTGTTAGAAGATAACAGGCAGCAACTGGTGATGAATTGCTTTTGAGGAAGCAGGGTGAAAAGAGAGGCTAGAATAATTCCCAGCTTTCTATCTTGAAAGCCAGGATAGATTTGTTCTCAATCAAGATAAATATCATAAGAGAAAGAGCAAACATATAGATTAGGAGTGATGATTTGTTCAATTTCCTTTAAAAAGCAATGGACTCAGGAATCACTGATTTTAACGGCATAACATGAACAGTCTATGCAACTTACACATAAAAACCTCCCAACCTATAGACAAGTATGCCTTTCTATAACGCCTTATATGACTTTGCAAAACCATTTAAGGTAATTTGAAAAGTGGAAACCATTTCAGTAGACTTTCAAAGTCATTTTAATCAGGTTTCCTGGGTGAGAGTATAAAATATGTGCCTTCAGAGAGATTCACTGGTTCATGTATCTTAGTTCCCTGAGTCAAAAGTAAAGTGTCACCTGTCATCCATACTTTCAACAAACATGTATTAAACATTGTGAAGCGCTGGCTGAATCCTGGAAAGAGAAGGGTGACAAAGGCAGATTGTGTCATCACAGAGCTTACAGTCTAGGAGGACAGAGAAACAATAAAACAAATAATTTCAATCAAACATAGTAAGTGCTACAACAGAGAAAGAACATGGTGTTACAGGAACACGAGGCAGGGGCATCTCACCTAGACTGAGATGAGTCAGGGAAAGTTGGCTGCCTCTCACCCCACTAGCTTCTATGTTAGCTGAGAACCAAGGGACACATAGAAGTTAGTGAGAGGCAGGAAAAGTGTCCCGTTTGAAGGCCCAGAAAATAGAGAACATGCTATGTTTGAGAAAATGGAAGTTGTTCAGTATGGCTGAATGGAAGAACATAAGGAGGGGCCCATAAGGAGTGAAGAATGCACAAGATGTGTCGGAAAAGGCAGGCAAGGGCCAGATCATGAAGATCTTGTAGATCGTGTAAAAAACTTTGGGCTTTATTATAGAGATAATAAGAAAGTATTCTATGGTTATAAGTAAGAAAGCAAAGAAAAGTAAAAAATAAAGTAACTTAAGTAAAAATACATCATTCTGATAATAGTTTGAAGAGATCTAAGTCAGAAGTAAGAATCCAGTTAGGAGACAGAATGTAATAATTGAGCTAAGATATATTATTGGTAACCCACCTTGGATAGTGCAGGGATGTTAAAAGGACAATAGATTTGGAAACCAAGTTAAGAGGCAGAAGATGAAAGGTTAAATATGGGAAGTGGGAGGAAGGAATAGTTTAGAGATTCTGACTTGGCCACTGAGAAAGGGTTTGGTTTAAGCCATGTTACTTTGAGGTGCCTTTAAAACATCCAAAAGGACTTCCCTGGTGGCACAGTGGTTAAGAATCCGCCTGCCAATGCAGGGCACACGGGTTCGAGCCCTGGTCTGGGAAGATCCCACATGCCACAAAGCAACTAAGGCCGTGTGCCACACTACTGAGCCTGCGCTCGAGAGCCCACGAGCCACAAGTGCTGAGCCCACGTGCCACAACTACTGAAGCCCACGTGCCTAGAGCCTGTGCTCCGCAACAAGAGAAGCCGCCGCAATGAGAAGCCCGCGCACCACAACGAAGAGTAGCTCCCGCTCGCCACAACTAGGGAAAGCCCACGCGCAGCAACAAACACCCAATACAGCCAAAAATAAATAAATTTATTTTAAAAAACCCACAAACATCCAAAAGGAGGTATCAAATAAACAGTTGGATAGACACATAGATCAGTATCAAAAGACTGATAAAAGGAATGATGCAAAACATCTATGAACATTTTTGCACAATCATAATATATAGGATAAAAACTGGACACACAAAATGACATTAATGATAGCCTGATCTAAAAAAAAAAGAAAAGTGGCTATGAAGAACCTAGGAGTAGGACAGGAATAAAGATGCAGACATAGAGAATGGACTTGAGGACACGGGGAGTGGGAAGGGTAAGCTGGGACAAAGTGAGAGAGTGGCATGGACATATATACACTACCAAATATAAAATAGATAGCTAGTGGGAAGCAGCCGCATAGCACAGGGAGATCAGCTCGGTGCTTTGTGACCACCTAGAGGGGTGGGACAGGGAGGGTGGGAGGGAGGGAGACGCAAGAGGGAGGAGATATGGGAACATATGTATATGTATAACTGATTCACTTTGTTATAAAGCAGAAACTAACACATTGTAAAGCAATTATACGCCAATAAAGATGTTAAAAAATGCATTAGATAGAAAAGGATAAGCTGAGAATATTTTATTCCATTAAAAAATAAAAAGGCATAAACGTGGGAAAAAATTAATTACAATTACAATGGCATTCCATTCATTCAAAATATTCCCTATGTGTTGACTAGCAGTATTATTCAATCACATTTTAAAAGTGGTTTTCCTGTCAATGAACATGATTTGACATGATGATTCATGCTTTACAGCCCATTCAAAGAAGAAGTATACAGTAAATAGAAAAACTGAAATTCTATCTCAAAGTGAGTGATGTTAACATTTTTAGCTGTCTTTAAATTCCCACAGCCTCATTCTCCTGATGGAATTTTCCAGGACTTAAGGAGTAGCAGGGCCTAATAATGAAGAATCTGTCCCAGATGCTGAAAATACAGCCCCACCTTGCTAAGTGAGCTAAAGGCAGGCTGATACCACATTTCAGAGAACCATGCGAAAACACATGCTACTCCACTGTCCACTGGAACTGCTCTGACCAAGGTCACCAATAACCTCCATGTCAACAACCTCATCTGACACTCCTCGGTTCTCTTCTTTTGGCTTCTCAGTGGCTTGGCAGAGCTGTTCTCTGCCTTACTCGAAACTCTATATCTTCCTTGGATTCCATGACACTGCCCTGATATTTTCTCAGTTTACTTTGCTGGGGTTCATCATCTTTTTTTTTGACTTTTAAAACTATAATTTATCAGTGGTCCTAGAATTCTTCTCATATTACTGTCTTACCAGGTGATGCTCTCATCTGCCCCTACAGATTGGTTATCAGGTACATACCCTGACAATTAATATCCAAATTAATATTTCAATAAATGGCATTACCATCTCCTCACCTGGTGAAGTCCATATCCTACAAGTCACTTTTGACTCCAATATGTTCTTCACATCTCTATGTAGAGGAACCTGCAGGCCTAGTTCAATTCTAAGACCTCACCTCTGGCCACTGGTTTCCCAAATACTAGGTTTTATAAAGCTTCTGGTTTATACTACTGCTACACTTCTAAAGCTTGTAATAGAAGATGAAACATTCAGACAAAGATGCATATTCTTTATGCATAGTGGATAAGCTTTAAATATACATTTTTAATATAGTAATGAGTTAGTTAATAAGTGTGGATATAATTACATGATATACATGGATACAGCTCCATAATACATAAATTAATTCTTATATCTTTGCTGGTTCTCAGGAAGGGAGGACAGGTCTTTTTTATTATTGTGAAATATTTGCTCCTGGGAATGAGATTTCGAAGCTACTGTATATATCATATTAATAGCCCCTCCATTCTGACTTCCATTTTTAGGAATGAAGATGGTGAGTACTGAAAGTGGTAATAATTGTTCCAGATAAGATGGTGAATCAGTGACAGGAATTGAGAATGTGAGTAATCTATTTTTGTTCATAAAGCTAAATATTTTAGAAACTCTGAAAAGGGCTTAACAGATATCAGATGGCTTGAATTTCAGGCATTGGTAATAGGACTAAACCCTTCAATTTGAGGTCACAGCATTCATTTGAGAAAATACTCAAAGAAGGAAAGAGACCATTTCCCTGAGAAATGCAAAGGAATTTAAAAATTGATATGGTTTTGGTTGAGTATTATGGTCCCTTTGCAAAAGCACAAAAATTTCCTTACTTTTTCATATATTTCTATAGTTCATATTCTGATTCACTGCATATTTATCTATTTTACAATTAATACTGCATCATTTAAATTCCAGTAGCTGAATATGTTTTTATATTTGGGAAGGTAAATCCCTCCTCGTTATCCTTATTTTTCAAAACTGTTTTCTGATTCCTAATTTTTATGGCAAAGCTTCCAGTGTTTAACGAATTAAGTATGCTATTAGCTATTTGTTACTAATACATTTTCTTAACTATGTTAAAAATGTTTTCTGGGCTTCCCTGGTGGTGCAGTGGTTAGGAGTCCGCCTGCCAGTGCAGGGGACATGGGTTCGATCCCTAGTCCAGGAGGATGCCACATGCCGCGGAGCAACTAAGCCCGTGCGCCACAACGACTGAGCCTGTGCTCTAGAGCCCGCGAGCCACAACTACTGAGCCCGCGTGCCAACAGCCCGTGCTCCGCAACAAGAGAAGCCACCACAATGAGAATGCTGTGCACAGCAACAAAGACCCAATGCAGCCAAAAATAAATTTATTTTTAAAAAAATGTTTTCTATGTTTCTTAATTAAAGAATGTTGGATTTTATCAAGAATTTACTCAACTATACATTTGATCTTCTTTTTTACATCATAAGTTACATTTACAGATTTCTCACTGTTGACCCACCTTACATTTCTACTGCTACTTCTCAATTTCTGTCACTAGCCCCTCACCTTCTCTTTCACCTTTAAAACTAAGTTCATCAGTGGTTCTGGCACTCTTCTCATGGTGCTGTTTTACTAGATTATGTTTTCGTCTACCTCTGTCAATCTGGTTAGCAGATATATATTCCCCAATATTTTCCTAATTAATACCTCAATAAATGGCATCACCATTTTCCCAGCTGCTGAAGCCCAAATTCCAGATTTAGATTTCTAAATATTTTTTAGGATTTGAGGATCTTTACACAAATACACTGCCCGGGGGCTCGACAGCTGTGAGCCAGGTATCTTCTTGCTCTGTAATCCTTTCCTAAGCACTGAATGCAGACTATTGGAGAGTAGAAACCTTGACCAGCACTGTGTCTTCAACACCTTTAACAAGCATGACACACAGAAGGCATGTGATAAATATTGCACAAATAACGAATGATTACCTACTGAATGAACAAACTCAACTGAGTTCTCATGAATTCTTTAATTTGAAATATGCTACTCACCTGTTCTACCTGTCACCTAAACTTTAGCACTGTGTCTCCTCTGCCCCACTACCTCCTGCCCAACCTGACAAGAGCAGTTGCTACTCCTACCCATTCGCGAACAGGATTTCATGAAGCATAGAAGCAGTTCAGAGAAGGAGGGTGGGCTGTCAACAACCCATGTGGAATATTCACTGGCTACACCTCCTTCAACAAGTACGCATCATCTTTAATTGTAATCATACACTACTGAAAACTGACCCAGAAAGCCTGCTACAATCTTTTGCCTAGCTCACTAAAGAAGACTTAAGTGAAGAAGGCTGAATAATATCCAATTTACAATAAAATCAAAGAGTAAAACTACAGGCCTGTGAATGAAGTTAAGAGTATGTGCATATGTGAGTGTGAGTATTAGGTGGTAAACTTTGTAAAACCGTGCCCTGCTCCACTCCAAGAAACTCAGCTGGGGGCTACTGGCTTTGAAGGCAGTAGACGTTGCTCTGGGTACAAAAAAATGGTAGGGAAAACCTAACAGCTAGGTCTCTCTTGGAAGTATAGGGGCAGGAACCGACAGGCAGTTTAGCTTACTTACCAAGGGAGATATGAGAGGTCATGGCGTACTCTGTACTTCACTAGGCTCCCAAGAGGTACCTAGTGAAGTTGGAGAGTGAACATCATGACCACCAATTCTGTGTGCTGCAATGCCTGAGGTCTGTTTGTTCCTTAACTCTCTCACTTGCCTGGCCTCTGCTCCTGGGATCTCAGGAACATCTATGGTGACTAAAACTATGAGCTCACTCACTCTCAATATCCCTTCAAAATGCTGCCTGGAGGTAAGCTCTAAGGTAGATGCTCTGTGCCCAGGAGACAGTACCAGCAACCCCGACTCCCACCTCCAAACCAGGCCTTGCTGCTCCAATTTTTGGAAGAATCTTCTGTTCTTTTGGGGGAAATTCATCTACTAATTTTTGCAGGGGGTAGGGGCAGGGAGAAGATTTTTCCTTGGCTTGTGCACAGTGGTCAGCAGTAATTAGCTTTTTGAATAGTCAGTCTGATCCCATCTTCTTCCCTTCTTCCAGATTTTTGTGTTTTTGGTTGTTCTACCAAAGTCCTCTTTTCTTGTTTTCCAGGGTCCCCACAGATTTTAATACATGGCATTTCACTTGGCTTTAAGAGATGAGTAGAACCTTTAGCTCAGTTGACTGCGAGTCAATGCACAACTGGAGAAACACTGCAACAGTGATTCCCAAATCAAGCCGTACACCGAAATCACCTAAGGTTCTTGTTCGAAAAAACAGGGCTTGTTTCTTAGCTTAACTCTAAAGATTCTGATTCTGATTCACTAACCAAGAGCTTGGGCTTAGGCATCCAGTGTTGAGTGACTATCATGTAGGAATCTTCATTTGAGAACCACGGTTCTACACATGACTTTTTAATGATGGATAAAGTATAATTAACCAAGCCTTTACTTTTAGACATTTTGCTTACTCTGATTCCATGCAATGTAAGTGCTACAATAAATATCTTTCTATATCAACCTTTTTATGCCTCTTATGTCATTCTGATAAATGCCTAGACATAGAGCCAAAAGCAGAGACTTAATTCTTTTGGTCAAATTGCCTTCAAGATAGGGTCTACCACAGATGGCTCCCAACTGTAGTACATGATAGCATCTATTTCCTTACCTCTCTGCCTATGTATGATAGTATTGTTTTTTTAAATAATTGCTAACTTTAGAGGTAAAATGACATATTTAAAAAAAAAATTTATTTGTTTTTATTTTTGGCTGTGTTGGGTCTTCGTTGCCGCGTGTGGGCTTTCTCTAGTTGTGGCGAGTGTGGGCTATTCCTCGTTGTGGTGCGCGGGCTTCTCTTTGTCGTGGCTTCTCTTGTTGTGGAGCACAGGCTGTAGATGCACGGGCCTCAGTAGTTGGGGCATGCGGGCTCAGTACTGTGGCTCTCTGGCTCTAGAGCACAGGCTCAGTAGTTGTGATTCACAGGCTTAGTTGCTCCACGGCATGTGGGATCTTCCCGGGCCAGGAAGTGAACCCGTGTCCCCTGCATTGGCAGGCGGATTCTTAACCACTGCGCCACCAGGGAAGCCCAATGACATCTTTTTGATCTTACGTAAATGACATCTTTTTGAGTTATTCTATAATTGTAAAAATACTTATTCATTCAATAAGTATTTCTTGAACACTTATCAGGCCTTGTGAGCAAAAACAAACGTTGTTCTTACTCTAGCTTACGTAGAAAGTATCATTAATACAATAATCAAACAAATAAACCTAGTAAATAGTACTTATTATTATCACTGTGATAAATGATGCCATTAAATCTTATAAAGCAGAAACTTAACCTATTTAGAAGTGTCACAGAAAGCTCCCCTGAGAATTGAAGTTAACAATAAAGATAACGATAACAACACACACTGACATAGCACTCATTATGTGCCAGGTTTCATTCTAAGTACATCAGATATACTAATGCATTGACCTTTATGAAGAGGTACTAATATTATCTCCATTGTACAAATGAGAAAACTGAGTCAGATAGTTTAAGAAACTTGTCCAATGTCTCAAACCTAGTAAATAAAGGAGTCAGGACTCAAACCAAGGTAGCCTGCCCAAGTCAGTGCTACTAACCACTACATTATACTATCTCTCAGGTGATGTTCCTGAACCCAGTGTCCACACTCAGTGTGCTCCCCAGCCCCTTGCCCCGTCAGAAAGGGATGATGTGCTGCAGTGCTCCAAAAGAATGGGACTCAAGCTCTATGCTGACTCGAGCTCCTGAGTTATTTAGGAACATTAAGGATGACAGTGCCTCCCTTCACTTCACAGCTGCATCCATTTCTCCATAACCCCTAGGTGCTGGAGAAGGAAGGGGGAGGACTTTCCTGTTTTAAAATTAGTAATCCCCAATTAACCCATGTTGATGTTTTCCTGGTAATCATCTCCACATTATAACATATTTGAACATTAAGCACCACTGTTTCATGAGGACGTGGGGGAAAAAGATCCATTGATTCCTGATGTATAGGCTTCTCAAGCTAAGAGTGAGTGCTTCTTGCGATGACCCGGCCTGACACAGACCTGGTGCCCACAGGCTGGCAATTTATTCTTTTTTTTCTTTTTTTTTATTGGCAATCTATTTTTATACTTTCATGTACGTTGGGCCTGTAAACACTAAGGATGGATTACTTTGAACACAATGTAAGCAGACAAGGCATTAGAAACACGGGAACTGTAAAGGCTTAAAACTCAAAACCCAAAAGCCTCTGTCAGTCTGCTAAACTTCTGAAAGTTCAAAGTATGGCAACTTAAAGAAACACACTCCAGGGATTTCTGTGAGGAGCACTCACTCACTTTGGGCCCTGAATGGGTTAGTGAGCTAAACTGTCAAGCAAATTATTGAGCAAACAGTCACTACTCCCACAAAGTACAGGAGTCCTCTTTATCCAGACACATTAACTATGACCCTATTATCACGAGACTGTGAAGAGAAGCAAAAGCTGTCACACACAAAAATATTCACTAATGAGCTGCCCAGTCCCCATTCAAACTCCCCCTCTAAATACTAGAGTCTACTTCTGGGAACCTGTTTATATCACTCTCTCATTTTTGGATGCTGCAAATACCTGACCATATATAAGCAGGATGAATGTGAACTGAAACTACAAACTTTTCCAAAAACGCAGGATTTGAACAAGTTGCTGAAAAAATGCTGGAGATCTGATTTAATCATATGCAAAGCCACTTTTACAAATTAATGTCTGGCATACTTAGACCAGATAGCAAATGTGGGGAATTCTCAAAGATGATACAACAGATATTTCAATAAAGAATGAATTAAAATTTTCTCTTTGGAAAACTGAAGAAACCAAGGGGTATTTCCACAGCAGCATTGCTTTTCCTGACCTGGCTTAGTGAGATGAAATTGGTGAAGGACACTGTATTCTGCCTATATAATTTTGTCAGAAAAGCTATACCCCCCAAATGAACATTCAAGCCACTTCTTGTTCATTCTAAAGATTACCACAGAGCTTCGATTATATAGATCTTGTTAAATACAAGGTTTTAAAAAAACTATTAATAATTTTTTTTTAGTTGAAGCCTATACAGTATCAGTGTTAAAAAAGGAATGAAATTCTAATACATGCTACAACATGGATGAACCTTGAAGACTTTATGCTAAGTGAAATAAGCCAACCACAGAAGGACAAAGACTGTATAATTCCACTTATAAGAGTTATCTCGGGGACTTCCCTGGTGGTCCAGTGGGTAAGACTCTGTGCTCCCAATGCAAGGGGCCCAGGTTTGATCCTGGTCAGTGAACTAGATCCCACATGCATGCCGCAACTAAGAAGTCCGCACACTGTAACTAAAGATCCTGCACGCCGCAACTAAAGATCCCACGTGCTGCAACTAACACCTGGCACAACTAAAATAAATAAATAAATAAAATATTTTAAAAAAAGAGTTACCTGCAAGAGTCAAATTCAAAGAGACAGAAAGTTGAATAGTGATAACCTGGGGCTGGGAGAGACTGGAATGGAGAGTAACTGTTTAACAGGTACATTAAATTTTTAATTTCAGATGATGAAAGTTCTAGAGATGCATTGCACAACAATGTGCAATGTGAATATACTCTAACACTGAACCATACGCTTAAAAATGGTTAAAATTTTATGTTATGTATATTTTACCACAATTTAAAAAACCTTGTAATAAAGCAGGAATAAATATAATTTCCTTAACCTTAAAAAAAAAAAAACTGATGCAGTAAAAGGTTAATTCAGCAGGCTAGGGTTGCTCAAACCCTGAATGTTCAACGAAAGGAGAATTAATCCTTGACAAGCTCCTGGGAGATGACCCCTAAATTCATGGAATATTTTGCCTGATGAGACTGTTTTGTATGCCTGAGACTTAGGGCCACACTGTACCAGCCTGATCTACAGGGGCTGGAGACTAAGTAGCTAAGGTCAGTCACATGAGCATTGCATGCTTATGTGACTGACTCTCAACAAAAACCCTGGACACCAAGGTTCAGGGAGCTTCCCTGGTTGACAAATATGTGCCATGTTTTGCTGGGAGAACTAAGTGTGTCTTCATGTGACTCCACTGGGAAGGCACACCTAGAATCTTATGCATGGTTTCTCCTGGACTTCACTCATCTGCTTTTTCCCTTAGCTGGTTTTAATCTATATTTTTCCACTGTAATAAACTGTAACTGTGAGTATAACAGCTTTCTAAGTACTGTGAGTCCTTCTAGGAAGTCATCAACCCTGGGAGTGGTATTGAGGACCCCCAATACAAAGCCCCAGTCAAGTCCCCTCACTAGCTACTATAAAATTTTCATCCCTACTTTAAGTGGGTTCACTTTAAATGTCCTTTCAGTGCCAGTTATCCTCAGCTAACAAGGACCTCCATAACATAGCTTCATCAACGATCCTTAGCAGATGGGTAACCAAGAGTTCTGACTTGCTAGAATGGATGTTCTCAGCCACAGTGCTTTACCATGGGTATCTACTGATAAACTGAGACTTGTTACTAGTTATAAAACACCAGAGTATATAAACTTTTACCTGTTAGTGGATTGACATTAGTGTGTATTTAGGGTTTGCCTACAGTAAAATCACTCTCTGTTAGAGGCTCCAAAGAGCCAAAGAGAAGACACTGCAATTTTCTCAACATGGCGTTTTGTGGCCTCTGGATCTGGACTCTACCAGTGAGGCTGACTGCTCAAGATTATTTCCTTCCCATTCAAAACCTGAACTCCAACCATATTAATTCATTCTAGTTCTCCAATCTATGGTATCTTAACTCCAGATCTTTACAAATACTGTCTTTTTTTTGGGGGGTGGTGGTAGCTAAACATCATCATACTCAATCTCTGCAACTTGATTTAGAACAAGGTTTTTCACCCCTCAGCAATACTGACATTTGGGCAGGATAATTCTTCGTGTGGGGACTGTTTTGTGCATAGGATATTTTACAGCATCCTTGGCCTCTACCCACTAGAAGCCAGTAACTGCCCCCCCCCGACTCAAGTTGTGACAACCAAAAATGTCTCCAGATATTGTCAAATGCTTTCTTCTACACCACTTCCATTTAAGAACCACTGATTTAGAGTCATTTCTTCAACCCCTCCCCATCAAAGTCTCTGTAGTTGCCACTTCATTTGTACCCCTGGGACTTGATGTTACTATGCTTAAATGTCCACCTCTATTAGACTGTTAATAGAGGAGGTTTCATTAATCCACCTTGAGCATGGTTTTATTAATCATTACACTCAGCTCTGAGCCCCATGCCAGGCACATAATGAGGCCTCAACAAATACTTGTGGACTAACTAAATGGATAGGATTAGGATATGCAGAACATGGGAATTACAGGGAGGAAACAATGTTGAGTAAATGCAAGAAGGTGGGAAGTTCAGGGTGTACAAAGAACAGCAAACATCTTCATTTGCTTGAGAATGTAGTAGATTAAGGAAAGTAGCAGGACAAGTTAAGAAAAATAAATTGAAATGACGTGACGAGTTACAAAGGCCAAAAAAGAGCCTGAACCTTACTGGGAAGGAGAAATCAGAGGACTGAAACAGATGATATTTACTACACTCCCTTCCACATAAACCATTCATGAGTTTATATATTATGAAGCATGTGTTTATATATCACCCTAGCAAAAATGAGGCAGCACATCCTCTAGTGTTTCTTTGATCAACTACTGTTCCATACAGCAGTCCTCTGCATGTTGAAAGCCAATGTGCGGAAATGTATAAGTTGTAGATTTTGGCACAGACTTAAGGAAATCTATCATTTCCACAAACCTCGACTCCCTGGAGTGATAGAGTAGATTACAAACATCCAACTTTTAGTGTGCTGAACTGGGATTCAACACCTGTGGGCTGCATGTCCCTTCACCAATCTTGATTCATTTATTTATTTATTCAACACCAATAACTCAATGTCTATTCTCTTCCAAACACTGTGCTCTGTGCCAGAGATGCAGCATTAAATAAGACAGCTGTTATCCCTACTCCCACTGAGTTTAAAGTCTAGCAAGAAATGCCTACAATTAAACAAGCAATTACAAAACAGTATGTCCATTATAGTGAGGAAGTAGAACTTAGGGTTCTTCATCAGTAAAATAAAGGCGCTGAATAGTGGTCTCTCAGGAACCTCTCTCGGATCTGACATTTACTTCAAGCCTAACAATATGTAAAAATTTAAAAACTTTTCAAGTGGCTAGACATTTTCCTCCATTTTATAGTAAAGAAGACCCCAGACATAAAAAGGGCTAAGAAACAAATCTAATATACTGTGAAACTGTGAGAAGCAGAATTTTAGTGCACAAAGATTGGGTACACAGAAGAAAAGAGGACATCTTCATTAAGACAACAGAGACAGAGACAAGGGTGCACATCTACCTCCTTTACCTAATTAATGGCAAGACAGCAAAACAAACATCATAGAGAAATGTAAATACTGTAGGAAAATCTATGTTCCAATGACTTGATAGTTCAGCTAAAATCTCTTATAAATATTATAAGTATTTCCATGACAGATACTTCATATATTTATTCCTTAAAAATATAAAGATTAAGCATCTTCTATGTACAATAAATTGTGCTAGATGCTATTATACCATAGTAAGCATAAATCAGACATGAATATGGCCCTTAAGAAGCTTGCTGTTTAGCAGTAAAGTTAATGAAGGAGTTAAGCATTTTACAGAATTCTTTACACAAACCTCTGAAACTTAATATCACATTCAGAACATCAATATAAACAAGGTGATCACAAGATCTGGCCCACTCAGCATCTATTTACATTTAATGGTTAATTTTTTGCTCAGATATGTACGTGAAGTAGATGGTTATTTCTGAGTACCCATTGAATGTAAAGGGATTTAAATAATACCTGGGCTTTTTTCCCCAAAAAGATGTGCCTATAATGTGTGTTTTTTATAAATGGGTTGAAAATTTTGGGTTGTTACTAACAGGACGCGTCTGGATGAGCAATGTTCAAGCTGTCCAGAGCTTCAATCTGCTTAAGGTGGACAAACGCCATGAAGAATACTTGATTTATAAAATCTCAGGCAAACTGTGTGAAGCCTCAGAATTCCTTTCTGAACTACCAAATTACAAAGATGAAGTAAGAAACTCACAAAGCAAGCCATGCGATTTCCCAGTTTCCCTCCAATTTGAGTTAAGCTCTATCGCTTTACAGATGGTAACTGGATCAAACTCCCCAGCCCCAAAATATGACCAAATCATCAAAAGAAAATAGTAAACTTTAGAGCATCATCAGCTCCAAGTTTGAAAAGATGTTAAATTATCCTATAGCAAAAGAAAGAGATGTGTCTCCCAGATACACCCTAGATGTATTTGCAATCTAATATAAGTGGCACCCACTTGTTGATGTTGCTGTGAATGTCAAATGAGAAGGTATGGTAAGCACCTATTATTTAGTTATCTGGCACTTGACTAAGAAGAAAAGATCCAGATCCCTTAGTGGTCTGGAAAGCCCATTCTAAACTGACCCCATTCCAACTTTTCCATTCCATATCTAAACTAAAATCCAGTAATAAATATTAGATGGCAGTCCTTTTAGTTGTATTCATATTTAATTATTTTGTATTTTGTTGCTAAAGCTTCCTTTTAACCAGTATATTTGTCTCAAAACACAGATGTGTTGCTTAATATCTATTAGTATTTAATATACAATAACTAATACTCCTTTCATCAAAAAAGACTTTGAGCATGAGTTATGGGTCCACAAAAAGCACAATATTATTAATAGTAGTATTTGTGCATCTTACTATATATAAATTATACCTTAATTTTTTTTTTTTTTTTGCGGTACGCGGGCCTCTCACTGGTGTGGCCTCTTCCATTGCGGAGCACAGGCTCCGGACGCGCAGGCTCATTTGCCATGGCTCACAGGCCTAGCCGCTCCGCAGCATGTGGGATCTTCCCGGACCGGGGCAGGAACCCGTGTCCCCTGCATCGGCAGGCGGACTCTCAACCACTGCGCCACCAGGGAAGCCCTACCTTAATTTTTAAAAAGGACTCAAGGTGCAGGGGCAGTGATCGGAGTTTGGTTTCAAACGTAGGACGTCTAACCCTATACCACTCTTTATTACTGAACTACACGGTCTCATGAATGTGAGCCCAAGGAGAATGAAGAGAACTTGAAACAACAGTGTCTGGCTACACCCACTGCCTGGCATAGCAGTCATATTTACTTCTAACAGGTGCCATCATTTCTTTAGTATCATTAATCAGTCTACTCTGAGTACGCAGATAGCCTAAGCTGTTTTCAATATCCTCTCTTTCTTGTCTTGGTTTCCCCAGAGTACATTTTGTAATAAATAATGATTCATCTCATGTTGAGAGAGAGGGCTCTAAATTAATTTGTCAAAAACTATTCAATAGAAGCCTATTCATAAACAGACCAATTCACTAAATGTACCAAGTTTATACTTTCATTCTTTGAAGATTCCAGTGAAATTTTAGTATTTGCTTCATAGCAGTATTTTAAGAACTATTTAATTTGTAAAAAGCAAAGAGCTATAGAGTGGTTTAACTTTCCTATAAATATATTCTTCACAAATATATTCAGTAAATGTGAATATATTCTTTATAATGATTATATTCATGAATATATTCTTCTTTGCCCTACTGGGAAAATGTTTTAATGCAGGTTAAAATTAATGAATACCAATATATTCATGAACATTTTCCTAAGTTTATATTCATATTCATGAGCTATGTCCTTGACCATATTGGGGCATTTTTGAACCTGGCTTAAAATTTAATGAATATCAATATACCCATTAAGACTATATTCATATTTTTAAAAATAAATTTATTTATTTTATTTATTTTTATTTTTGGCTGTGCTGGGTCTTCGTTGTTGCGTGCAGGCTTTCTCTAGCTGCGGCGAGCGGGGACTGCTCTTTGCTGTGGTGCTCAGGCTTCTCATTGCGGTGGCTTTTCTTGTTGCAGAGCACAGGCTCTAGGCATGTGGGTTTCAGTAGTTGGGGCATGTGGGCTCAGTAGTTGGGGCTTGCAGGCTCTAGAGTGCAGGCTCAGTAGTTGTGGCGCATGGGCTTAGGTGCTCTGCAGCATGTGGGATCTTCCCGGACCAGGGCTCGAACCCGTGCCCCTTGCATTGGCAGGTGGATTCTCAACCACTGTGCCACCAGGGAAGCCTCAAGACTATATTCATATTTTCATCAGTATATATTCATATTAATGGCCTGTACTCTTTACCATAATGTGAAATTTTGAGCTGTTTAAAATTTAATGAATATCAATAGATTTGTTAAGAATATATTCATAAGAATATAATTATATTCATTGTATATATTCAAGAAGAGTATATTCAAGAGGCATATATTCAAGAGTATATATTCAAGAAGCAACTAATCTATCCAATAATTTTAACCTTTGACAAAATGAACATCCCTTAAAACAGTGCTAAGAATGTATTTGTTTTTATTGGTGAATTAGCATGCTTTCTTCTAGAAGGGCTTTTATCTCTAAGCATACACTGGCCCTAGGATTTACCCAGTGAAACCTATTTGGTCATGTACCAGTGTTGTCCCAGTATTTCTCAGATCCCTCTGCTTTTCTTTTATTCTAACACATTGATTTGGAACATATTCAGGACTAACAGGGTGTTTTTTTGCCTGAATATAAGAACTTCTAGCAGTCCCATCAGCTGATTATTACTCTCTGTCTTCAGTAATCATTTCTGTTCTACTTTTTAGAATTGTTTTTCATCAGATTTATTTTTCGTTTAATTCTCTGATTTGATTGCTCTGTTTTACCTATTTTAATGTTAGAAGAAAACTTCCTTAACCTAATAAATAGTATGTATCAAAAAACATAAAACCTTAAAACTGGAACAAGAGATGAGACTGCCATCAAAAATTACAAATAAAGTCTATTCATGATTATTATTCAAACTGTTCTAAATGTGCTACCTAGCTCTGTCATACAAGGACACAATGAGAAGATGCCTATGAATGAGGAAGAGCGATCTCATCAGACTTTGAATCTGCCAGTACCTTGACCATGGACTTCTGAGCCTCCAGAACTAGCGCCCAAAAGTTAATGCTTTTTTATGATTAAAAATATTCTGGAGAGCAGCCAAGATGGCGGAGCTGAAGGACCCTAAGCTCACCTCTCATGAGCACAATCTGTAGAACGATCATTAAAAAAGACTGAAAACAGGACTTCCCTGGTGGTGCAGTGGTTAAGACTCTGGGCTCCCACTGCAGGGGGCACGGGTTCAATCCCTGGTCAGGGAACTAAGATCCCACAGGTCGCGTGGCACAGCCAAAAAAAAAAAGACTGAAACCTAGCAGAAAAGATCCTCTACAACTAAAGACATAAAGACGAAACCACTGGTAGGAGGGGCGGACTCATGATAAAATCAAATCTCATAACCCCTTGGTGGGCGACCCAGAAACTGGAGAATAATTATATTACAGAGGTTTTCCCGCAGGAGTGAGAGTTCTGAGTCCCACGGTCAGGCTTCCCAACCCCAGGGGGTCCAGCACCCAGGAAGCGGAGCCCCCAGAGCATTTGGCTCTGAAGGCCAGTGGGGCTTGACTGCAGGAGCTCCACAGGACTGGGGGAACTAGAGACTTCATTCTTAAAGGGCACACACAAAATCTCACATGCACAGGGACCAAGGGCAAAAGCAGTAATCTGATAGGAGCCTAGGCCAGACCTACCTGCTGGTCTTAGAGGGTCTCCTAGGGGGTCATCGGTGGCCCACCCTGGGGACTTAGACACTGGCAGCAGATATACTGGGGAAGATTCATCTGTGTGAGCTCCCTTGAAGGCTGACATTTTGGCACCAAGACCGGCCCCACCCAACAGCCTGTAGGCTCCAGTGTTGGAACGCCTCAGGCCAAACAACAAACTGGGTGGGGACACAGCCCCATCCATCAGTAGACAGGCTGCCTAAAGTCTTCCTGAGCCCACAGCTGCCTCTAGACATGCCCCTAGACGTGGCCTTACTCACCAGAGGACCAAGACCCAGCTCCACCCACCAGGGGCCAGATACCAGAAGCAAAAACTACATTCCCACAGCATGCAGACCAAGCCTGCAAATGCAGGCCAAACACCACCCTAGGACCAGCTGGCCCCTGGTCCTCGGGTGACGAGAAGGGAGCATGCATTGCTGGGATGCACAGTACGGCTCCTACAGAGGGCCACTTCTCCAAGGTTGAGAAGCATAACCAACCTACCACATACATAAAATATAAATAGTTATACAGACAAAATGAGGTGACAGAGGAGTATGTTTCAGACAAAGGAACAAGATAAAACCCCAGAAGAAGAACTAAGTGACATGGAGATGGACAATCTACCCAAGAAAGAGTTCAGAGTAATGATCGTAAAGATGATCAAAAAACTTGGGAGAAGAGGGGCTTCCCTGGTGGTCCAGTGGCTAAGACTCTGCCCTCCCAATGCAGGGGACCCTGATTCGTTCCCTGGTCAGGGAGCTAGATCCCACATGCCAAAACTAAGAGCTCGCATGCCTCAACTAAAGATGCTTCATGCCGCAACTAAAGATCCCACATGCCGCAAGGAAGATCTTGCGTGTGGCAATGAAGGTTCCACATGCTGCAACTAAGACCCAGTGCAGCCAAATAAATATTAAAAAGAGAAGAATGGATACACAGAGCAAGAAATTAGAAGTTTTTAAAAAATGTGCTAGCTTATGCAATGAGGCAAGATAATAGACAAAATTATGAAGAATAAAAAAACCATCATTATTTCCAGATAAAATGTCTGTCTACCTAGAAAATGAATTTTTTTAATGGATTAGTAAACAGAGAATTTGAAATTCCAAATAGCTTAAAATTTTAATTTAAACAAAACCAAAAGGACTAGAAAAAATAATTTTATAATTTTGGAATGCTTAAGGCATTTACACTTTAATTAAATTTAAATTTAATTTATTTAAGTGTGGTTTTAAATTTTAATATGTAAATATTTCAATAATGTTATCATAGAAAACATTCTAATAGCACTTTTCTTAAATTTTTATTATTATCAAATATAGATAAAAGTTGGGACTTCCCCTGGTGGTCCACTGGTTAAGACTCCGTGCTTCCACTGTGGGGGGGACGCAGGTTCAACCCCTGGTTGGGGAACTAGGATGCCACATGCTGCGTGGTGTGGCAAAACAAAAACAAATAAAACTAAAAAACCCCAACACTTAAGAACCGTGTTTCATTCTGTGTAAATTATACCTTAATTAAAAAATTCAGGGCCTTCCCTGGTGGCACAGTGGTTGGGAGTTTGCCTGCCGATGCAGGGGACACAGGTTTGTGCCCCGGTCTGGGAAGATCCCACATGCAGCGAAACGGCTGGGCCCGTGAGCCACGGCCGCTGAGCCTGCGCGTCCGGAACCTGTGCTCCGCAACGGGAGAGGCCACAGCAGTGAGATGCCCGTGGATCGCAAAAAAAAAAAAAAAATTTAGACACTCAAAAATAATTTTTAAAAAATAGATAAAAGTTGATAGACTAGTACAATGATCATTTGTATAACCCTCACATAGAATCAACTATTGTTAATATAATAAAACATTATAATGTAAATTTTAAGTATTTTGGTTTTTTCCTAATACCTGATCATAGTAAAATATTCAGATAGTATATAACAAAAGCTAAAACATGGACAGACCTTGAAAACAGTATCTTAAGTGAAATAAGTCATATAAAAAGGACTACAGTCCGGGAAGATGGCGGAAGAGTAAGACGTGGAGATCACCTTCCTCACCACAGATACACCAGAAATACATCCACATGTGGAACAACTACAGAACACCTACTGAACGCTGGCAGAAGACCTCAGACCTCCCAAAAGGCAAGAAACCCCCCACGTACCTGGGTAGGGCAAAAGAAAAAAAAGAGACAAAAGAATAGGGACGGGACCTGCACCAGTGGGAGGGAGCTGTGAAGAAGTAAAGGTTTCCACACACTAGGAAGCCCCTTCACAGGCAGAGACTGCGGGTGGCGGAGGGGGAAAGCTTCGGCGCCGTGGAGGAGAGCACAGAAACAGGGTTGCGGAAGGCAAAGCGGAGAGATTCCCACACAGAGGAGCAGGGCCGACCAGCACTCACCAGCCTGAGAGGCTTGTCTGCTCACTCGCCAGAGTGGGCGGGGCTGGGAGTTGAGGCTCGGGCTTTGGTCAGGGCACCAGGAGAGGACTGGGGGTGGTGGTGTAAACACAGCCTGCAGGGGGTTAGTGCGCCACGGCTAGCCGGGAGGGATTCTCGTGAAAAGTCTGGACCTGCTGCAGAGGCAAGAGACTTTTTCTTCCCTTTTTGTGTCCTGGTGCGCGAGGAGAGGGGATTAAGAGCGCTGCTTAAAGGAGTTCCAGAGACGGGGGCGAGCCGCGGCTAACAGCACAGACCCCAGAGACGGGCATAAGATACTAAGGCTTTTGCTGCCACCCCCAAGAAGCCTGTGTGTGAGCACAGGTCACTATCCACACCCCCTTCCGGGAAGCCTCTAAAGGCCGCCACTGCCAGGGTCCCGGGATCCAGGGACAACTCCCCCGGGGAGAACGCACGGTGCACCTCAGGCTGGTGCAACCGTCATGCTGGCCTCTGACGCTGCAGGCCCGCCCCGCCCTCCATGCCACTCCCTCCCCCCCAGCCTGAGTGAGCCAGAGCCCCCGAATCAGCAGCTCCTTTAACCCCGTCCTGTCTGAGCTAAGAACAGACGCCCTCCGGCGACCTACACGCAGAGGCGAGGGCAAATCCAAAGCTGAGCCCCTGGGAGCTGTGCGAACAAACAAGAGAAAGGGAAATCTCTCCCAGCAGCCTCAGAGGCAGCGGATTAAGCTCCACAATCAACTTGATGTACCCTACATCTGTGGATTACATGAATAGACAACGAATCATCCCAAATTAAGGAGGTGGACTTTGAGAGCAAGATTTATAATTTTTTTCCCCTTTTCCTCTTTTTGTGAGTGTGTATGTGTATGCTGCTGTGTGAGATGTTGTCTGTATAGCTTTGCTTCCACCATTTGTCCTAGGGTTCTATCCGTCCGTTTTTCTTTACTTTTTTTTTTTCTCTTAATAATTATTTTTTTATTTTAATAACTTTATATTTTTTCTTTATTTTAATCTTCTTCCTTTCTTTTTTCCTTCCTTCCCTTCCTTCCTTCCTTCCTACCTCCCTCCCTCTCCCTCCCTCCCTTCTTTTTTTCCTTTTCTTTCTTTCTTTTCTTTTTCCTTTTCTTTCTTTCCTTCCTTCCTTCTCTTTCTTCCTTCCTCCCTCCCTTCCTTCCTTCCTTTCTTTCTTTCTTCCTTCTAATTCTTTCTTCCTACTTTTTCTCCCTTTTATTCTGAGCCGTGCGGATGAAAGGTTCTTGGTGCTCCAACCAGGAGTCAGTGCTGTGCCTCTGAGGTGGGAGAGCCAACTTCAGGACACTGGTCCACAAGAGACCTCCCAGCTCCACATAATATCAAATGGCGAAAATCTC